>NW_002060947.1:6623276-6636949 GCF_000150275.1 Trichoplax adhaerens
TCTTGTTTCAGAGGCTTTATAGTATATCATGGCAGTTTAATAGAATATTAAGTTAGGTACATTTGGTAGAAATATTGTGCAAATGCCGTATTAATAAAGTTGTAATGTAATATGAATTTCCAGCTTGTTAGCTGTATGAGTTTCGTATTTATTATATTAGCTAAGTTCGATATGCATTAATTTAGCTTTAATTAACTATACGAACATATCAGTAAGGATAAGAATCGTGATGGCTATCTTAATGGATATTCGAAGTTAGCCATTCTAGTATGATACTACTATCTTAGATGCCCCCCCCCGTTCAACCTGATAACCGAGTCTGCACAAATATCGGCAGCAGGTTTTTGTAATATTAGAGGAAGTACCTTGTCGGGGCATAGTCATTATTTAATGGTTTTAAATTAATCGCTGGTAAGATAAAGTAATTTTTATGAAAAAATACTTATCATTACAATTATAGTGATATCAAATTGTTGTCGCAGTATTACAGAGTAAATCCATGTTGTGAATTATTAAGTTGGACGCATATCCTCGTTTTTGTGTTGGTGGCTTTTATTAGGTCAACTATGTACGTATTAAACTGGGTATTTTTGTTTTTGCTATTTTCAGAGTTGGAAGTTAGCTTATTAACTGTAATGCTAAGCCATTACCAAATTGCGTATGACAATGAACGATAATCCCATCACTGTGTGTAGAAGTGAAAGGCATGATAAATTTGCCAATTAAAATTCCATTATAAAGGTATGAGAAAAAATCCAACTAGTTATCAAAGTACTTTCTTTTAAGTACATTTCCACTGTATTATCTATTTCTGTAGATGTCACGACTAAGGAGATTATATAAAATGGGTATACTGTACTTTCGTTGATCCAATAAAAACTACTTCGTAACTTAATATTAAGTACTGTACCTTTTAACCGACAGACAAGTTTATGGTCAAGGAGTACAGTATACTCTTTTACTGCGCTAATGGCTTTTTGTTTAGCTCCAATTTTTTATACAGTTTGCATAACTATGATGAATAGATTTCATTCATTTCCTCTAATAAATTCTAATTAGTCCATTAATCTAATTACAGGAATGACTCAACATCCTTTCTTCTTAACCCTTTGTATGCTCCACTATAGGATTCGCTGTGACCAACGCTAGATTTTATCGTCTTAAATTTGAACTAATAGATGTCTAATTAATAGTACCATAGCACAGACAGTGATCAAAGTATACACCTTTATTTCTATCATTTGTACAATCTGAGTCAAAAATTTACGCAGTAAAACTGATTCAAATTTACAGTTAAGTTGAATTATTTCACATCAGATAGCAGAAGAAAATTTCCAATAGCTTATTCTTGCCGTAAAGTTGCTTGTCTTTCCCTTAAAATGATCGAGAAAAACTAGGGAAAATGAGTTTTTAAACTGGAGTTTATGCACTGTCTGTGATGACCTTCATTGAGAAAAAATCTCTTTGAATTGAACACTTAGGAATACGAATACCATCGTCATGGAGAGTTAACAGTGTAGGGAAATGAATATCATGGGCCTGTAAAGTTCACAGTATTCAACGTACAACTGCAGATGCGAATAGTGTTGATATTCCCTTTACTGTTCATTTACTTCTTTTTGCTGGCCAATATGGTAAAGTCCCCTGTTTGGTTTTGCAGGCCCGATCGATCTTTGTGGTGGAAAGAGTTGAAGAAAGTCCATCTGGTTGTCCTTCTGTAGCACCTCTTTTGATGTACTGTACTGTACCGTCATGGACTACAATATTAAACTACAGTACAGTACTGTACTCCGTGGTACTGTACACTGTACCGAACGCCATGTTTTGAACTGGATTTTGAACCCCTACTGAACTGTATAGTCCTGTACTAGATGTACAGTATAGTACTGTATTTGTAGTGTTGTATGTGCAGTATTTGGGCAGTTGCGATCACCTAACCTGTGAAATTGATTTAGTTCTTCTCGCCCTAGTCGGTGAAGTTTTACACAATCTGCAAATCCTAACCAATGCAGGACGACGAAAGGCAACCTTTGGTATGTATAACAAATATATTAGGAGTTATTCGTGGTGGGATATTGTCATTCAGTGTCTATATACTTACAGAAGGGAACTCCATTGCGCTTGTTTTTCAAATTTTGAATGTCCATTAGCGTCTTTGATCAACGTACAATATTTTCTCATTGCTGTTTCACTGGCAAAAAAAAAATGAGATTTATCGTGAATGGAGATTAAAATTGTGATGAAATTATTACGGATCAACACCATTCGAGGCTACACTATTCTATGTATGTTATATACAACTTTAAGTATAGAAAGAACGCCTTAGATTAGAAAAATATTGGGACGCACTTGATCAAGTGGACGGCACAGTGAAGAAATACTTGGAATAATTAATGTTCAATTGGATCTTCTTGATATTAGACAAAATAGCCAAGATTATTCTTCAATTTTCTTACAGTGATGATAAAATAGAGTTTACCTAGTTAGTACTTAAGAATCGCTATTTAAAAGGGTATTGATTGCTTATTTTGATTCTCTTTTGAAAGAATCAAAATAAAAGTCTATAATTCATATACCTGTATACACGAGTATCCAAATTATGACTTTTGTCAGTAACGCAAATTACAGAAAATGTAAATCTGGATCGATTGCTATGCGTCTAGATATGATTATTAACTTTTAAAAAAGATTCCATTAATAAGGATAAATACTTTGCAAGCATGTACAAGATTCGAGTGAACACTTTTATTAACCTAAAACAACATAAAGATTTAAAATGGGAAATAGAGAAAAAAAAAGTACACAAGAGTCGATACTGTGCTATATCGACTGTTCGATACAGCACAGTGCCGTAGCTGACACAGTATAGCTATCGAGGGCCGTCACGGAACTTCATTTTATATGCGCATATAGTGCTGACGCGATTGGTTCCTCTACTCCTACTTTACTGTATATACACTATGGGGTGCCACACACAAAGATCAGGCGTTCCATACTTGACCCATAGAGTAGAATACATAGAGATCAGTCGTGGAGCCAATGTACCTACTATGCTGTATTATATATTTAAAATACCCATCTAATGTAGCAAGGAAAGTCCTCACTAAATCATCTAATGTTAGAATTGCTGATGGACGATATCTGGATGAAGTACATCTAATGGCATATGCGTATAAGTGTATTTAGTAAAATTGCAATAGTTTCTAAATAAACTTATCATTTAATATCGGATCCAATGTACATACTGTACAGTATTGTATTTTTTTAAAACACCCATCTAATGTAGTAAGGAAAGTCCTCTCTAAATCATCTAATATTAGAATTGCTGATGGACGATATCTGGATGAAGTACATCTAATGGCATAGGCGTATAAATGTATTTACTGTTAGTAAAAATCATAATAGTTTCTGAATAAACTTATTATTTAATATTGGACCCAATGCACATACTGTACAGTATTGTATTGTTTTAAAACACCCATCTAATGTAGTAAGGAAAGTCCTCACTAAATCATCTAATATTAGAATTACTGATGGACGATATCTGGATGAAGTACACCTAATAGCATATGCGTATAAATGTATCTAGTAAAATTATAATAGTTTCTGAATAAACTTATTATTGAATATCGGATCCGTATTATAATGACTGTATTATTGGTGTTAATTGGACGCGGCTATTAACAGGGTTCTACATCACTGCCAAAAATACCTGTGCATTAACGCTACTGTCAAATATTCACGCTTGATTTCCTTACAAGACTTCAAAATTGGAGCTTTGTTGATTTTTTCTACTTCCTTGGTCCATTTAGGTTGCCAATGAAGAAAGATCACATACTGATGAAAATGATGAAACTCAGCCTATCATGGAGGCTACCCATTCGGATGGAAATCAGGTGGAAATGCAACAAGAATGCGAACACAGTGAAAATGCACCTGCAATATCCAGCTCTACGGATTTGAATCATGAAGCACTTTGCCCACAATACGATTCTCCGCCGCCTGTTGCAAATCTCGAAGATTACCCAATAGCTTCGGAATTACCTCCTGAATATGACAGTGGATACAATCAGGGTAAGCTTTGGCCGTCAATTCAAAGTCAACTAGCACTTGACGAATGATATGATGATCGAGATTTAATATCTGTATGCGCTATTAATTTATGTAGCATTAAAAATGTATATTTACCCAATAGCTTCAGAATTACCTCCAGAATATGACAGTCGATACAATCAGGGTAAGCTTTGGCCGTCAATTCAAAGCCAACTAGCACTTGACGAATGATATAGTGATCGAGATTTAATGTCTGTATGCCCTATTAATTCGTGTAGCAGTAAAAATGTATATATCAGGACTGGCTTGATGATCTTTAATTTCTGTGCATTATATCTTCTTGTAGACTGGGGTAAAAATCAATCTACTGCACTTCCGCAATCTAGTCAATCCGTTGCTCAACATCAGCATTATCAAATTGACCCAAGAAGTATGCATATTCCAAGGATACCGACATACGATGAAGCTGAAAGACATAAGCAAGGTTCCGTTCGGGTAAGAATGCACAAGTAGGCGAAATAGGCTTTGTGCAGTAGTTACTAATGTTGAAGTACGGCTATGATCCAAACCCTATACTATGTGACTTACTTAATTGGAACTAATTGAAGAGTCTCATTTGTTAACCGTCTATCATTAATCTTTTCGTTATGTAATAGCCAAGGCGTCGGCGTGAAGAGGAACTTACTGATGGTGAGTACTAGAGTTTAATTATATGTCATCTACTTTAAGTTTACCACAGGAAATGGACTACAAACTGCAAGCGACATGTCATTGTAACTTGTTTTATCTTTTATCGTAGATGAACTTGGAACAGGATTTGCTTTTATGGGTTCAATGTTTGGTAAGCTTGACTTTGTTTTACTGTAGTCTAATCTAGTCATAAAGAATACATAAGTAACAATTATTTATTGAAGTTATTATACTTTATCTGCTAATGACTAAATATTATACACTATGTAAGTTGAAATAACACGGTATATCTATCAATTATCTAGTATCATTCATATTTAGTTGGATTGGCTTTATAATTTGCTACTGTGCTAGTAGCACTGTAGCCGGACGTTACGGAGCATTTGCCGGATTTGGTTTATCACTTATTAAATGGGCTATAATATTACAGGTATACAAATTATTGTTCAAGTTAATAAAATTGGAAACTGTTTCAAGATAGGCTATAGGCCAGAAAGTTGATCACAATGTATTTTCTATACTGAAAGCATCAGTTAAGCTTATGTTGCACAAATACTCTTTTCTTATTAATCAAGCATGTCAAATTTGACGGCAGTACTAATGGAGATAATTGGCTCTGGTGGCTCGTAGTTGCTTTCGGTAAGCAAGATTAGTTAAAATTACTGTAAAAAATGTTCCTGATTCCTGATTATTATTTAGCCCCAGTGATGATATCGACTTTAGGTTTCTGCCGGTTGCTAAAATTAGTACTCTTTTAAATAGGTTGGTTTATATTTATGAGAGCTGTCATTGTTTACTATCGGATTAAGAATCTTGTCAGAAATCGTCAGCTGGCCCCGTAATACGAACGTCAAGTAATCTACGTTGTGACTGTAAAGCATCTCCTATTTAAGTATGATAATGTCATCATTTTAGCAGTTTAACCAATAAGACATACTGCGTTGCGAATTGACGTACAGAAGCGGAGCAATTTGTTAAGGTTTATTCCAGATTCAATTGCAAAATTATTATATTGTGAACATAAATTATTGAATTTTTAGTGTGGTTTGGTGATATAACGTAAATTGATGTCACATCGTAGCGATATTTATATGGTATAAAGTTGCTTTACAACATTATAGATCGCTGCAATATAATAGTGTATTACTATCATTCCAATCAATATTCTGAATTTCGATAAAACTCATACCTATGGGTTATAATTAATTAATAGTGCGATATCATGTCATCATTTTATTGTTATGACTTTCTTTTATTCTTAACATACAATGTGCTGTCATCTGATACTCAATTTAGCATATATATTTGCAAAATCACTTGCTGTTTTGATCATAATCTTCAAAACTACCGTAGATCTATAATAGTTAAGCACTGAAATTAATTGGCAAAGCTAAGAAAAGTTTAACGCTAGCGCATATTGTTTATTGTAATAAAAATATTGTAATATATGTTAAGCAGTAAATGTAAGTGCTACTTGAGCGCAATAAATGTATAGCGCAGTTGCTGATTATACACCTGTTGTAGTACTTTAAAAGTGTTATAAACGGTCTATATCCATGAATTTGACAGTGCCTAGCTTTATGTAATTTCATAAATACTTCCGTATAAAGGCATTTAAGAATTTAACGCAAGATATTGTGGCAAAAACATTGAAAGTGCATGTTCCGTAGTTCTAGTCAGACGACAATTTTGCTCCTTTTTGGGGGGCATTTTTAAAATTTTAATGAGCCGACCTCGTAACGATAGCAGTTATTGCAGAGTGGAATCCTAGCACGAAAAATAGATTCATCATTTTCGAGATGGAATACAGATTCTTCATGGATATAATATTTAGAATCTATAGGGTATATTGTCCTGCATGAAACAACATCGATAGTAAACGAATGGAACGTTTCATATTTTTAAAAACATGTAGCTCTAATACGAGGTATTTACATGCATCACAGCCAAGCACCAAATTAAAAATTTTTATTACCTGATAATATTGCAGTACAGGGTCGATGGTGCTGTATATTTTCTTTTTGCACATCTTACCAAATATAATGAAAACATTTCTATGAAATATCGTACAGCCCTTGTAACCAAGTATGACATGTGAACATTTTAATAGATAGGTAGTACTTAATTCTTGATAGAAGAAACGGTAATAACATTACCGATCCAATCTGAAAGCAACACTCATTCCTAAAATGTTAATGCACTTTGTGAATATGCTACAGAAATTGAAATATAATTTAATAGTATTAAATGTTGTATAGTTTAGATTTTTTATACAGTTGTTATAGTAGCTGTATTGTTATAAGTTGAGCTACTATTTCTTCCAAGCATATATAGGGAATTAGTTTGAAAATAGCAGTACCGACAACAATTTATCAAGTATCTCAATGGATGATATAAAATGAGTGTGGGAAAACATACTAAACTTAAAGCAATCAAAATTGTATATCTTTTAAGGCATTCATAAGGTTTCTGCTCATAGTTTTTGCAGGAGCATGGATCTTCTATATTCATATTAGGGTATTCTTTATCATTACTGAAATGATAGAATAGGCCTACCAGGCAAAAATAGCATGTACAGCACTTAATAGCGTTTTCAGAATGATTGAGGCATTGATACCAAGCGCGAAAACATGGTTTGCATATAGTAACGGATTCACTCATCGTTAGACGTATTGTACCAGTAATTACAGTCCAATAAATAGCTTCTTAGTTGCACCTTCCCTAGATTTTATGAGAACAAAAATAAATATAAATGCTATAGTATATTACTTGTTTATTATAAGGTTACAAGATCAACATGAGGACTTACAAGTTAGACATAGCATTTGTCTAAAGTTAACCTATTTAAGGTCTAGTTTATCGCTTCCTATGAAAAGAAGACTAGGTAAATTTGCCATTTTCTGACGTCAGGATAATTACTAGGCAGACTCTCATAACGATACAATAGTAAAGCATCAAACTCGAACGTTGCAGGACTGGAAAGAATACCGTATTTAATGATGTCTGCAGCGAGAGTAACTACTCCTACTCTTTCTCCATTTATACAACATTGTATAAATATGTATAAATGCGTGTACGTTATTGTTAGTGGATGGTTAGGAACCTCTATATGCTAATTGTGGTTGTATTGGTTTAAGATAAGTCTCGAATCCTTTACAGTCAGTTGGTGCTCTAAGTGTGTGTCTCCCTTTTGACACAATCTATAGTATTACATAGATCACAGAACATTCTTGGAATACATGCAGCACTCCAATAATAGAATATGTCCATACAAGGTCCAGATAGAGTTGTATTACAATTTGAGCAAGAGTTAACATTATCGATGGTGTTACCTTAATTACCCGAGCCATAAACTACTGAGAGTCTATTGCATAGTACATATGTCCTAGGAGCGTGCATTTTCAATATTAAGATTTCATGATGCAACATCTTACCCATCCATGTTAGTATTGACATAATTTGTAGTATGAATGTAATCCATCGAGCTTTTTAAAGAAGGAAAGAGCTAATGTAGCAGCGTCGTACTCTTTTAAAATATTGATCTCAAGTTTGTAAATTGAGATAATGCTGTCGAGTGTTGTCAGTATGATGTAACCATTTTAACTTGAATATTACTTCCTTACAGTATACTATGTTCTCTCTTCATCGTTACCAAATATATTAACAATTAAGCATTGATATCCATACTTCTTGTAAAACAGTAATGATGAATATCTCTCCTATGTCTAGTCTATTTTGTACAATGTATGCATTACAGTATTGAACTTGCCTTGTCCTCTATCCTATATTGGTTACAAGGTTATGGGACGAGTAATGTTATGTCTAACTCACAAGGACAATGCCAGAGATTAATCATTAGAAATATATTCACGATATGGTATGGAGATCCATGTCATCGCAACATCATAACTGCGAATATTCTCTCTAATGTTCAGTATTTTGTGGAAGGATTGACTATATTGCACTTACCTCCTCTATCGTTTGTAGTGTGTGGTGAGTTTGGAAATAATGCTACCATTTTCACTTGAACATGGCATAAATGACGTATATTAAAGTATACTCTCTCTCTCTTTATCATTGTAAATATATTAACAAATCAGTAATGATATCCATATTATTGCAAAACTGTCTGTATGAACATCTCTCCATCTTGCAGTATTTCATGAAAAGTATGAACTACAGTCTTATGCTTGCCTCGTCCTCTATCCCATATAGATCATAAGATTGGAAGATGTATAATGTTGTGTCTAACTCATAAGGACTATACGATACATTAATCATTAGGAATAAACTAACAAATTAGCATTGAGATCCATGTTATCGCAACATCGCCGCTATCAATATCATTCCAACGTGTAGTATTTCACAGAAGGCATTAATCACAGTATTGATCGCAAATTTGTAGTTTAAGGTGTATTGGATATCATATCGATCACTTTAAATAGAATATTTTATTACTCTAGCATAGCACATTCTCTCTCCATCGCTAGAAATTGGAAATACAATTTTCTACTGATGTTCACGTTATTGTAGCATGATAACGATGAACAATAATGTTTCATGTTTTCACTTAGCATAACCAACTTTCTTTCACTGTCCAAGGAGAGTTATGTGAGGTTAACAGTAAAACGTTGGTTATTGACACTGTAAATTTCACGAACTATGACTGCTATCTATACTACAATACTACTACGCCATGTCTATATTACGGATCAAGTCTCCGTACACAAATTGCTAACTTTCCCACATTCCTCGTACAAATTGTTGACGTACAGGAGAAGACTTGTATCCTAGCATCATGCATATCAAGCAAGTATTGCAAACTAACATATATTCTTGATTGTAATATTGAATCCCCGACCAAGAGCATGCAAAATCTTCTAGCTTAAGTTAAATCACTTGTAAGATAAATTTTACCTTTAAAATAGAATACGCGAAAGTTTATTAAAAGTAAATTGAAGTAATAAATCTAGTCTGTGATATTGACTTGATTCCTACATTTCTTATTGGAGTGCTTCCATTTCTCTTCATTATGAGAGACAGATGGATGATTGAGCATCAAGATGATGCTGCAAGCTACCTTAAAACTTTTCTACCTAGACTATTTCTGTTTTATCAACACTGGAAAGATAACTCTGTCACTCTTTTGAACTGCAGCTTACCTTCTCCTCAACAAAGATGGCGCTATCCACGTAGGCTATAATAACTGCAATAGATTATAATATTTCGTAGTTAGGTCGATACCGAGGCCTTTCATAACTTCATTATCTTTCAACCATAACTTCTAGCTAAAATGGATACACTAGCAGTCGACGATGGTGATTAGATTCTCCAAGTAGTAGACGAATGAAAGAAGAAGAGATTGCCAACGATTCTTGCTCAACCAAAACAAAGTCAGCTGGCTGGTTCTTGCCGACTATTTGAATGTATCGGAAAGCTGGAACTGTATAGTGTGCAACTAGCTCGGTGTCTACTTTGGAACACACCCCTGTAGACAGTCCAGATTCCCTGTAGAGAAAATGTCACCCACTTTGACCCAAAACGATAGAGGATTGCTATGCTTTTAGCGTTTTAACAGTCTCTTTCTGTTAGTGTTGAAGTAACTATTGATGATAGATTGCTATACAATCTCATCCAGCATGCAAATCTACCAATCAATTGATTCAATTGAATAAATCCAAGGAAAATGAAATGAATCAAGACAATTAATCGATCTTCTCCGCCATACTACATGCTATAGTATATCGTATATAATATTGGCCCGGTACTGCATACTATACTCTACCTGGATTCAAGGGGCGTAGTCTACACTATTTATCTGCCCCAGCCCTTTCTAAAAATACTTGAGTAAAATGTCTTAGAACAGGAAGAAAGTTAATTTGATATTTTTGACAGGAATTGATCGCAAACATGGAATAGTAGGCTGTTCATCATGATGATAATCACCTATTCCTATGATATTTTGGGGCCCATAAGTGTCATGTTATCGTTGTAGGCGATCAAGATGCTGCAAGCAAATCTTTAGGCAGACAGACTTTTTAAAAGTAAATGAAGGCAAAATATCGAAAAATTAATTATTTACTAAGCGATGCATTTTTTCCATCTCTTTTTCTTTAATTACTTGCTCTAATTTAAGAACATTCATGACTTTATATAACTATTTTGAAGCAGAACTGAGTAAAATACTACAAATTTCGATATAATATTACTTAATTTAAAAAAATAAGCGAATTACAGAATCGGGCAACCCCTTTACGGATAAAAGTCTTTGCAATAACGCCGAAATGTCCGACTGTCCAAATAGAATTTCCTGTCCGTGTCAATTTTAGGAGGCACATGCTGTAGCAGAGTATTGTATGAGGAGGATGCAGTGAGGAGCAGTAGTTGATTAACGATTTTTATGGGCCATTCCAAATCAGCGAATTGACAAAGTGTGGATAGTCATGATTAATGGACGAAATGGAGGAATTGATGGCTATAGGGATACAGTATCTCAAATAATACGATGACAAGATTTTGGATTTTTTGTCCATTTGACTTGATTCTAGGCGTGCGAATGAATTTTCGCAACTAGAGACAGTTTTACGTCAACAATCTTCTAATTTAAAATACAAGTATGATCGATTTGAGATGATACTACCATGGACTACTAGCAGCATTTAGTAGTCTATGATTCTACATTATCATCAAGGTACCTATTTCCACTCTATTTCAATTCAGTGTCCGAATACCTGATTACATAGGAAAATGCTCTTCCTTCACATATTCATTCAGTAAAATAAAAATGCTAAGTTATTTCATATTTGCCATCTTCAACAGTAGATGATGCAATTAGAATATCTCGATTTAATTTACCGTAGAGTCTACGAGGATATCACTTAGAAGAATCGATTCTTCATTAGAGTAAAATAACGACTGCATCGTGCTCGGATATGGGATCACTACCCGTATGTACTGTAGAGCATGCAGAAGATGAATGAATTGCATGCAGTAAATTGAAGCACTCAGTGAGTAGTCTCAGTTGGAGGCCATGCATTATTAACTTTCATCCAAACTTCCTGTTATTTCCTATCCAATAGCTGTAGTATAAGCTTGGCAGTATAAAGATATAGGAAGGGAAAGAATCAACTTCACTGTTGAATGATGCCATATTAAACGGTTGGAAAGGCAAGACCGATCGAAGGCATGCGCTTGATCAATTCGTCTATGTGTGGGAGGAAAGGGAGGTTTCTATTTACACTAATTGACAAGAAAGAAAACTTTCTCAATATTCAATTCAGTCTAATGCTTAGTACACCAGTGCATTCTAGCTCAGATCGACAATACCATGGCACGTTAAGCTAGCCTCCAATCAGCACTAATCATAACTTGGAAATGTGGTGAAGGTATCGTCAATTTTGCATCCTCAATCCAATCGAATAGCATGGCCATTAAGCCATTACATAAATAGCAGCTCCATTGAAATATGCTGTAGCAAACCTCTTGATCGATCTAGACGATGAGTAAAACATGGCCATTTGTCGAAGATAGTAAAAGAGCCGATGGTACTCCATTGACAACTAGACAATACTATCTAACTGGGTTAACAATTGAACAAAAGAAAAACATATATTATTAATATTATCGAGTATAGGTGGCAGCGAATAACAAAAGGTAAGATGTTTACTTCACTCTTTGCCACTGAAAACTGGCATGGAGAAGAGTAGGAAAGAGTAGCTATCGCCGTTTAGGATATCTATATACACTTGAGCAGTGTTTGTGGATCGGACTGACTGACTACGTTGTCTATCTTGATCACACTTCCACTGGGATGAGTTGGAAAGCAACGAGGAGGAGGAGGAGGAGGCGGTAGCAATTATCATCATTGGACAGTTGATTAGATTCATGACTTTATTGAAGAATAGTCGAAAAAGTATTCTTTCTACATTTATTCAAAGTCTTGTAAAGAAAACCAATTGACTTGAGTTGCTATTCCATCCTGTGCAATCAACTTAAAAAGTAGATAAAATTACATGACAATCTTTGACATTTCATTATTGTTATTATTGTTGATATTGCCACTATTATTCCATTTTATCTTAATTTTAATTTTTCCTTCTCTCCTCCTTTTTTTTTGTGTGTCTGTATATGCCAATTCTTATTAAAACTGCCTATTACTGGGAAGGAGCTAGAGAAGAATCAATATCGTTCATCGTGACGTGGGAATAATTTTATTGGCTCAATCTGCACTAGCACTAGTAATTTTACCTTCAATCAAGTCATTTTCAATCATGATCAGCAAGAATTAGAACTACCATTATTTATTTCAATCTAAATCAACAATTATATTATCATTGCGTCTTCTATCTAAGATTGGTTGGATCTTAACATCACACTAGTATGGCTGCGTTATGGGTAAGTCTATTTTTTCTCTTCTAGTCTACGTGTCGGTGTTTTCTTATATCATTGCCTACCTCGTCGACTGATACACTACTCGACATAGTTAGTCGTTAGTACAACATGATAGATGAGTGTATTCCAATCGGAAATAATATAATCAATATCGGCCAAGTTGTCATTAATGGTCGTCGTTGAGGAGAGATCATACGCTATCTTTCAATCCTGGTAGCATTTTAAAAGAATCATTCAACGGACATGCCCTGTCTTCATTTGATTGCTTCATGACAGCATAACAATTTCCAGCACGTCAAGGAAATTCTTCTTTTATCAATTTATTTCCCTGTATGTTAATGACTAGAAAAATGCCTGGTATGTCATATACGGGAACAATTCTCGTCTAGTACAGCAATTCCACTTGTAATTCCACTTGTCTTCCATTAATTAGATTGTAGAAAACTCCCATTGATTGTGACCGTGGGAACAGGCTGGCTTCACGTTGTGTCATCAATTATGTCTCATCAATTATTGCGAGTGATTGAATAATAAGAAAT
>NW_002060947.1:6637242-6829188 GCF_000150275.1 Trichoplax adhaerens
TTCTACAATTCATAATGATATTCGATCAACTTGTGCTCCAATCACCCAAGCATGACAATAGTAGTAAAATATAAGGAAGATGCGATTTTTTAACGATCGTAATCAAAAATCGGAATGGGGCAGTGTGCTGGAAACTAATATCCATTTAATTTATTATTTTTAAGTTAAGCAACCACTTTACGTCATCATCGGTATCCATATTGGTTAAGCTCTTTTTACTATGGCATTTTTTTATAATTAACATTTCATGACTTTGCATTTCCCATCTTAAGATCCAATTTGAATTGAAACTATCCTATTTTTTCACATAATTGAGGCCATATTATCTAGAAATGAGATGTTTGACTTTTACTTTCCCTGTCATTTGATTGAAAAGCGGTCGTTATACAACAGATTGGATATTCTACGCTTTTCCTTGAGTACAAAAAAGGCAAACTTTAGGATTACCATTATTACAGTATAATTATCTATCTATTTATTGCTAATTTTATAGACAAGAATGATAAGATAGGCTAAAATGAATGATTTTAGATTAGCATAGGATAGGGTCATAGTAAAAATGATCCAACTACTGTATAAAGTTTACGTCGACCAGATTTAGACGAGAATTTGTCTAGGCCATTTCGTTAATCTATTCTATAAATTATAATTGCCCAGTTTTAATTAAAATACTACAATCAAAGGATAAGAAAACAAATCATTATAAGTACTCCTTTGCATCTCAGTAGTTACCGTTACATTCATGAAAACATCAATTTAATTTTGGGGCCTTTTTCGTTTAACTCGAATAGCCTACCTTCAATTGCGGCAGAACTATGCTCATATTAGTTAAACGATTCATTCTCGCCTGGAGAGCGACAGAACTACCAATCCAATCCTCCATTTTCTTGTAGTTTTACAATGATTTAATCAGTTAATTTGCTCTGCATCAAGGGAGGAGATCATCATAACGAATCATGGCAGACAGTCTCCCCCCTGTGGTGTGGGGCTAATTTTTGTTCTTGTCTTTCCTATGCAATCAGATACTAGAAAATTAATTATAGACGACAGCAATGTCGAGACGTTGTTGTAATAGAAAATATTGATGGCCACCAGCATTTCCAAATGGAAATGTCAATCACAAGTCTGCTTGATCGTCGTTTAAGTCATGAATATTGTCGGGGAAAAAATTATTGAACTACGCTCTACTCTAGTATTAGAATAACTCACAGATTACCCCCAAAAAATATGGAGATGATGTTTATCTTATTGTCAACTGCTGGCTAATGATTTAAACTTTGTAATAGTGAAGGACTATTTAACTCATTGAAATAGTACTTTGCTTTAGTTTTAGTCCTTCTGTTTCCTTTCCCCTCCTTTTATTCGAAATACATTAATGGTAGATCTTCTATACCGTACTCATCCCTTATTTGTTTAAAGCACATTCAATTTGGAACATCGATCGCATATCCTTTTCCCTACTGATTGAATGTACTTTTAATGTAGACCATCAATCTCCCATCTTTTTCCATTGCTTGAAAGTACCTTTAATTTAGATGTACTACATCATACTATATTTTATTGGCAAGTAAAATAACGACTTCCTCTGCATGAATTTCCTGTTGATTATCTTCAACTCTTCCAAATGATAATATAATTATTCAGGGTAAAATAACATTGCAAGTTATTATAAGAAATTGGTAATCTATAGTTATTGTTTCTTGATAGTTTGCAATAATCCCATTTCTCTCTATTCGATTTCAACAATTCTAAGTCATCTATATCAATAATCGTATTGATTGAAGAGGATTACCACACCTACGAGTAGAATGGTGATCAACATATTTTCTCTTCCGTCAATGGTGATGCAACTATTGCAAAAATGCTAGTGGGAGATTTCTTGATATTTACTAACAAACAACATTCCGACACAAATGTGTTGAAGGGCAGTGTTGTAGTCCCTTCCAAAGTATCCTAAAGTGTTTGATTAAAGTGTAAAGAATATGTTTCCATAGGCAATATCAATACTGCCTGATGACGAGAATTGCGGCTTGTCAAGTAAAAGAAATTTGAATACAAGCCGATTTCATTATGCAATTCTCTCCTACTGTATAATCGGAAATGATTTCATAATTTATTGGCTAGCAGATTAAAAAAATTATTCTACATATTAACTATATCGATGATTTCCATTGACTATTTTTTATTTCGTCTCCTATTAATTTGTCGATCAAAATGATTATCAAACGATTGTACTTGCATGATCTTTTCCTTAAAGAGGATATTACAACTTGTCAAGCGTTTTTCCTTATTCTACATTGAGGGATAAAATATTTTCGCCATTTGTCACATAACGATAAACGAAAGCAATAGTCTATCTAATTTGATTAATAGGTTCATCGACTAATTTTGCCATAGTAAGATGTACTGTACTGGAGTCTCTGTTGTAGACTACGATAGTCGCCATCATCCAGACCAATATTTCTTTCATTTGATTGACTTATTCCATGGGGAAACTTTGTCGTTCAAGGAATTTAATTATGTCGCTGTAGATTCTCATTATTGCTATTCTAATTTTAATTGATAGTGCGGTTGAGAATATCCTAGTGGCGGTTACAATGAGTAATTGACTTATTCCATTGATGATTGCATCAAATATTTTCTGTCGTTACGGCGTTGAGTTTTTTTGCTTTAGTTTATGCCATACTAATAGTCTAAATATTTCGTTACGGTAGCCAATCTCATTTGAATCAATACGATAAACAGTCTACTGATTTTAATGC
This sequence comes from Trichoplax adhaerens, assembly GCF_000150275.1. Classification (NCBI taxonomy): domain Eukaryota; kingdom Metazoa; phylum Placozoa; class Uniplacotomia; order Trichoplacea; family Trichoplacidae; genus Trichoplax; species Trichoplax adhaerens. The sequence goes on from NW_002060947.1 coordinate 6,640,005, forward strand.
TTATACAACTGATCATTTGTAAGAATGTTGTTGTTAGTCTAGTCCTAATCCCCTTCAATCATCATTTCTCCTTCATTGAGAATCTTTATGATAGACCATCCGATCCATCATTTGATCAAGAAATACAATTCTTACAAGTCGTCATTTCTATCGCTTAAGATTATCATTAATGGGAGATTGATCATTGTAGCCTTTGCTACACTAATCGCTTTCTCAGCCTATACGACCAATTGACTAAATGGATAGGCTATAAAATCGACTATTTACTCAAGAAATGTTGTTGTTGCAGGTCTAGTCTATCGCCTTAGTTTTGGCATTAGCAAGATGGATAGCCTTAATTCTTGTTGAAATAATCAATTGGAATATCTAATTTTCATCTTCTATATTGTCATCTATACGAATCTGATCTCCTTTACTTAATGTTGTTGTTGCCGATGCCTTTAGTTTAATATTTTTAGCCAGATTGATAATTTTTAATCTTCATAGATTCATAGATTGACTATCCAATTGACTATTTCTTGACGGGATGATCAAATTAGAATACCTATTTATCTTCCCACGTTATCATCTATAAAAGACTGATCTCCTTTACTTTATGTTGTTGCCTATGGCCTTGGTTTAGCATTCTCATGTAGATTAATAATTTTTAATCCTAACCGATTAACTACCAAATGACTGTTTCATCAAGAAGTAATCTAGTTAGAATGCTTATTTTATTGTCCTACATTTTCATTTACATATAAGAGATTAATCTTCTTAATTTATGTTATTGTTGTCCTAGTTTAATATTAACATCTGGACTTATAATCCTAATTGATTGACTATCCAATTGGCCATTTTATCAAGAAATAATTAAGTCAGAAAGCTTATTTTATATTTCTAGATTATCATTTGAAAGAGTCTAGTCCCCTTCAGTTTATGCTATTATTGCCTATTGCACTAATTTGCAATTTGCAGCTAGACTGACAAATTTATAATTGATTGACTTATGGATTAACTATTCAATTGATCATTTTAGCAAGAAATGATACGGCTATAATGTCTATTTCATTGCTTCCCTTTTTTCATTTATGCGAGACCGATTCTATTTATATATTAACTATGGCTACGGTAATCGATCTCTTGTCAGACAATACGATAAATGAAACATTTATTTTATGAACTATTTAATAGACCGGTGGATTAAGAAATCCCGTGAATTGGAGACCCATTCTATTGCTTTAGATTGAACTTCTACTCGATTGTACAATCTTAATACAGTAACTATCCAATTAACTATTTTACCACGACTTTACCCAAATATAGTTCTGTTATAAGGTCAATTTTATCAGCTTGATTTAGCCTATACTAGCTTGATAATCCTCTATTTCTTGGATACCATAGTTGATACTATCCAAATAATCGTGATGAACAGTTTTTTTTATTTTCTCCAGCATGTGATCATTTCAACATGAAAAATTATTTCGAGATTTCATGCTGTGATTATATTATAGCTTATCACTTCTATGCTCGTATTTAAATTCTACTCTATATTCTGTTCAATAGTAGTTAAAATCATCCGCAAGAATGCAATAAATTATCCTTCAGAGTCACAAAGTTTCGTTTAAGAAATTATAGTCAAAATATCTGACTTGATCATCGTCATAATTATTGTGTATGAACTAACTAGAGTTGATACTCCAACCGTATGTAAAGTTCGGATCACTCTGACGAGTTTTCGAATACTGACAAAGCTAAGTACTTACTACCACTCATTCGTTTATTGATAATTACAACGGCTTTTATATGTGCGCCGTCAACACTTACAGTGTAACGTTGTACAATACATAGTTTATGATATCCATATCTAGAATTAGGCAGACTTGTAAATTGTAAATTAGTCACGAATATTGATTCTATAATTATACAGCGTAAGTTAACTATCAATATGGACTGTAAGACATATCAATAATCATTTGTATAAGAATAGTCTAATTTACGAAGCATGCTACCGCAGCCAATAACAAAGTGATTGCAGCTATGAATAATTATTGTTACCGATATTTTTCCACCATTAAATTATGCCCCTTCGATAGTTTTATTCGCTATTATTATACCTTAAAATAGAAGTTACATTCTTGGGCTTCGCTGCTTAATCACATGAATGCCAAAAATAATTTGACCCTCTTTTCGTCAATGCATCTTACTATTGCATGATATAATTTAGATTCGACCAGAAACACCAGGACAAATTCTCGATTTTGTCGAAATTTTATTGATGGTATAGCCTTACCACTATAAGCCGATTATCATAGTTTCTCAACTTTCTGTCTTTCCGTTTGCATAATGTATTTTTTTATCCTGTAATCTTGCCGATTAAATGGTTTGGTTGACGATTTTAAAATCCTAAAATAGAACAACTATTCTTCAGCCGTGCTGGCTAATGTAGACAAAAGCTAAGAGTAACTTAATGAACTTTAACCTTTATTCTATTTTTCTCATCAGTATATCTTGTTGTTTTATAAATTAACCCGATCACTAAAGCTTCTACATTTTCTATCTTTCCGTTTGACTTTAGCATTTTTCTACCATCAAATCACGTCGGATAAATAATTTTGTTTATGATTCTAATACCCAAAAATGAAACGTCTGTCACGTCGATCACTAAAGCTTCTACATTTTCTATCTTTCCGTTTGACTTTAGTATTTTTCTACCATCAAATCACGTCGGATAAATAATTTTGTTTATGATTCTAATACCCAAAAATGAAACATCTATTCTTGGGCTCTAGCCAATATAGACAAAGCTAAGAGTAGTCTGCTGATTTTTTCCAGCAATAAATCCTGCTGTTAACTGTACATCTAGGTCTATTGTAGTCCGCACAATTTCTATCTTTCCATGTGCTGTAGTATGCATATGCTAAATGGATAGCTTTGATATTTTATCATCTCGTGATGGTTATTACACACTTTCTCTACATACTTAAATTATAATCGGTTGTCCATAGACGATAAGTCAAGTTTAAGCTTGGCACTGTTATCGAGCTTAGAATAACTAGATTGTATTCCATTACTTTCCTGAATAAAACGTTATGTATTACGGTATTTAGTTACACTTTTAGAGTAGATATCTTTCTATGTGAATTCCTGGTCATTATTTATTAAGCCTATTTGCCGAATATCATCTCGAAATTACAGAAGTTAATCCTAAACATTTAGCTCTTATGCGATAATATGCGTTCTTGAAGAAAACTCATGTTAGATCAGAATACCATCTCTATAGTGCTTGCAAATTTAAGTTGTATACTTTAACCATTAATGGCATATAATCCCAATTCACCATAATGGGAACTCATTTCAGAGCAACTATCATTATAAATTGTCAAATTAAGTTCTTCTATCGCATTCAATGGACGGATTATCCTATTTGTACAACTGTAGTATTGAAGTACCTCTTATTACCAATCTTATAAAAGAGATTGATCGCTTGAATAAGGACAAATTGAAGTCGGACATTAAGGGAATAAAATCTACAAATCAATCCAAAGATTTATCTCTTAATGTAAATCGTAAAATTGTAAAATTTAGCTATAGTAGAATGACGTCCAACCCTACTAAAAATGAAGAATAATGGCATTAAAATTTTATTAGATCAATCTTATGAGAATTTCACTATTGTCACCAACTATTACGTCAAATTATTTGAAGATAGGCTATGATTCGATAGCAAATCGATTAATTATTGATATATTGAAGATACCGTTAGTAATTATTGCTGTTCTATTTCATATGACTTGTCATATTGCTAGCAAAAGATCCGTTCAGTCTTTCTTTCCAATAAAACGTTGGGTTTACCCGACAGACTTATATCTTCCCATCAGATCCAGAACTTATTGAAAGTAAGTCAACTTCTATAGCTGAATAAAATTGCTACATCTATCCATAAGTAATCGGTTTTACTGTTGCGGTATTTTAATATCATGATTGATGTTAGCGATTTAGGTAGCTTATGCTAGCTGTGAGATATTAATTATATCTAGTATCTACTAATTATTTAATAAGTACCTTATACATATTATTTAAATTTTTAAAATCTAACTCCTATAGATTTTAAAGAGTCCGCTTTCCCCCGATTCATTATTAGCCACTGTTCAATGTGTTAGGTAGCCAAATGATGGAAATAATACAATTAAGAACGAGTATAGATGTACAATTATGAAAATTTCATATTTTTCTGTTATATAAATGTTTTAAAATGTGAATATTATGCAAATTTACACTATTCTATTTCCTGTCATGGCTGTAATATAGACGTAGTATTGAAACTGATGAAATCGAAGACCAGCTACTTAGGTAAATTTATATCATAACATCATTTCCATCTATTGATAAGTATGAGTATGCACACATTGTTGATGGCCATCAATAATAAATTTAATAAGGATTTTGGTAGGACATTTATTATATAGGTCACGTTTAAATCATAACCTATGGCTGATGTATTGATATCTTTTCATAACTCTCATCTTATACCTTTCTATACTAGAATACTGTAGTAATTTGTAAAAAAATCTATAGCATACTGTATATGAATTGGAGCTTAGCATAATTAGTAAGTTTAATGATGCTATAGTTGTATAATTTTAAAAATCCAATCTGTTCAAAATATTATAATATCTACAATGTAGGTATAATTTCTAAGTGGGTTACGTAAAAGATACGACCTGTAGTCCGAATATCTAAAATCATTTTCTTAACGATTATCATTTTACTAATTTTAGCATCAGAATTCGATAAAATAGGAACGTAGTAAATATCTACTACCTTAATAAAATTGTAGTTGAAATAATATTAAACTCCATATCTAATGTTATTATTTTAATTAAAAGAGCACAACTAATCGAAGAATTACTAAAATGCATGCATCGGATTGATAAGTAAGCATACATGATCGATTATAAAGTTATAATGTTGTATAACCATCTCAATGATAGTCAAATGATGATAGATTTTCATTGCAAACACTATCTTATTCCTCCTTATAATGATATTTATTGGTATCAATAATTGTGGGATATAATTGTGAACTATAGGATAGTTAAATTCTCATTTAGCAAATATCCTGTCCTATTTTATTAAGCTATCTAACATTATCCTAAATCTATCTCTTGCGTTAGTTGTAATTTCGAGATTCAGTGTGAGGTATTCCTCATGATTAAACCTGTAATAAGACAAGAAAGAATAGCCTTCAAAAATGCAGGTAGTGATTTTGTTTATAAGATATTTATTTTCCTAAAGTGCTGTTAATTCTATCTACTCGTAAATTAACCGGTCAATATCAATTTAAGATAATCCATTGCTATATATAACGAGAACATAACAAATTGTCTCTTCGACTTTAGATGGGATGTCTATTGCGGTAGAGTTGCTCTCTTCTCCATCTCTAGAAGTGGTTACTTCTGTCTGCAGCGCTATTGAATCCATATCATATGATGTCTATATTCACGATAACAGTTTATTAAGAAAACTGATCAACATAATCTTCTTTCACAATCATAATGTGAGTTCATCAATAATATCGAAATTTTTAAGGCGTTTTCTTGCTGTCTAGCTATTAGGAACAAAATCAATAAGTTTTTTTGTCTTGTTTGTATGAATCATTCCTTAAAATTTACTGTTACTTTTTTGTAGTTGTCAATTTTTTACAAATGAATATTTCAGTAGTTAACAATTAATAACTATATGTTTTGTCTAATTTGCGTCACTGAAAGCTAAAATTTGTGCAGTAAAGACATTATTTACCCATAAAAGGAAAATGATAATTCAATCTAAATCGTTTAAAGCGGTTGATGATATGAAATGTTAGCTACGATACAGCTATAAACCAAACTGTTCTTTTATGTAGTTACCACTGCTAGATATAATAAGCTCTATGGTAAGACATATTAATATGAAAACTAGAAGATTAACCAAAAAATTTGTGCTAGAGGTAAGTAAGGACACTATTATGTCGAAGTAAATTTCTAAGTTCATTACGATATAATCGACGTACAATAAATTAAAGGTTTAAAGACGGTATTAAGCCTATAATTATACTGTTCTGTTTCGATTATAATACGCTCATCATATGTAATCATCATAGATGATTCCTCTCCTTCGAGAACTGTTATGGTGCTCAAGCACTCAGGTAGATAAGTAGATAAACAATTAGTTTTACAACTATCATTATCGGTACCCGTTTTTTAAATCAATTATGGTAAAAGTAGATAACGTTACATTCCGTTTAGACCCTCAAATATGCTATTAGTAAGACTAATATTTAAAACTAGTAGTGATATTGGCAACAATAATTATAACTTTATGACATAGTAAATGATCTAATAATTCGTTTGTTTCAGACTGTACACAACTTGTGTATCATAATCGACCATTACAGCAATATTGCTTATGCAGATAGTGCGATTGAAAAGGTAATCTATACTAGGCCTCAGAATACTATAATAATCTTCTGTCTACATCAACTTAATGCTATTCTTAAGCCATTAGGATAGCATATACCATATCTTTACCAGCACTAACAATCCAATTGATTATTGATATTATCTTATTTGCCAGATACTAATGCCTCATTCCTTTCTATAACATCTTTTATAAGATGATTTTTGATAGTACTTTTATTATGCATGTTATTTCCATGACAGAATCTCCATGTGAATCGTTAAGGGTAAATTAAACATATCTAGAGCCACAATATAAAATGGATAATAATCCTCTGTAGTAGGTGGGTCTGCTAACCATTTCTTCTGAATATTTCTAATAGGAAGCTGCTTTAATGACAATTTCTAGCTTAATTAATGGTCCATTGCAAGGCATTTCTTTAGAAGAACGTAAAAGAAGAATTAAGGTAAGTGGCCGTACTTATTATCAAGAAAAGAGAGTGAACTACTTGTAACATTAACCAACCGAATGCTGGCTACATAATTATATCTTATTTTTGCTTCTATGCATATATGTATAGACGGTAATCGATTATGGTATTGTTCGATATATAAAACCGAAATTTTTCGAAGATTCCGATAAGGCATTTTCATGGGTATATCATAATCTATTCAAATTAAGTTTAGAATAATTTAAAACTGACTGCTTGCAGCTAAAAATTAAGCTAATAAATAATTACAATATCAATCAATATTTAGACAACCTCATCGCTTCTAAAAGCTATTGCAGCAAGCGAATATCGACAGGTAGAATTATAGGACTTAGAAATTTCTTACAGTGGTGATCACACGTATTTCGGTCTATTGCAATAATTATTCTTGTATGGGATATCAAAAGCGAAAGCTTTCACGTCATGTCATAATTTTCTGCTCCTTTATTTCTGATACAGGATTTAATTGATTGTGGAATTATCACCAGAATCATTGAATTAACTGTAAAGGTATTAATCTCTCAATTTTATTTTATGGAATACAATATCTAATTATACAACTGTACGACAATATTCTACGCGCTTTGATGGAAGCATTCTTGACAGAAGCTTTGTCGAGCGCGACTATAATCGCTTTTGGTCATAACTGCTTTAGTAACTTAAAGAGACTGTAAGATCAAAAGTAATAAGCCTTTTCAATTCTTCTTGATTAAGGGCGACAAATTATTTGGTAAATTTCCCGCAAATGCCGCACGTCAGATTTTTTCAGAATACGCTGTACACGGGAGTAAAGAACAGGTAGAGAATTACCGAATATTAATCAAATCATTGATTTGTAGGATTATTTTTTAATTACTAATGCCCCAATTTTGTATATCAATCTCAGGGCATACCTAGCAATAATGACATATGATATTAATATATGATGTTAACTAGAAAATTTCGTTGCATATTCGTCAAATTATAGAAACTATTTTTAGCACGAAAGGGTGCTATTATTTTGTTTTGCAACCAAATAAGAGAGAAGTATCAATCGAGAGTGGTAAGAAATATTTTAATAATGTTATGTGTTTAAAATATGATAATAAATCAGCCTTTGCTTATTGATAAATTCGTACAGCAGAACTCTCCACCTGAATTTAATTATATCACCCTAATCTATTATTAATATAAAATGGTACAATTTAGGAGTTGGAGGAATGTGCACTTGGAGCTCTTAAACTCTTTCAGGTACGCAAGATTAAATAATGATAGTAAAATGAAAAGACTTTTTCTATAATTGTAATGTTTAAGTATATCGCAACAATACTATCTAATCTTGATATTTCTTCCAGTATTACCCTATCCTTTTTAGACTAATCATTTTCTAATATGACGTAATTAATTTTTTTAGGCGATTGATGAAAGCTCTGATTTGCAAATTATACATAATCAACTTGAAGAAATCAACGGTTTGAGACGTAAAATTATAAATTAGCACGTGCACATAAACAATTTACTATAATTGAGATGGGACCATTCACAGTTAATAAAGTAGTATAGTCTGAATGTATATGTAAATTTATATCTATTAATGGATAGATTTTAAAAGTATTACAACTTGAACATCGATTTAGGAATGAAGAAACTAGATTTCATTATCAACCGTATACGTGGGGACAAGTTTGAAGAAGCAAAATGCCGTATTAAAAGCTTACTTGATCTATTTTCTACTCATTTTCAAAACTTATCAATTCATAATAGTTCAGCAAATTTACCGAAAAATCTTAGCTTACAAAATTTACCCAGTCTTCATGGCACACAACATTTACCAAGTCGTAATAGTGTGCAAAATTTAGCATCATATTAAGTGATTACTGATAAATTTAATTATCGTTACCGAAAGCCACTACTACTGTATGATCAATCTGAAAGATTGCAATTTTTAGCAAATTGTATATATACACATTTGCTTGTTTCATTTGTAGCTATTCATTTGGTTATTGCTGTGCATCCATATTATATCGGTAAATATATATGTTTTAGACTTAACTGATTAATGCTTATTATTAAAATAAGCAAAAATAAACGAAGCTCTTTCATGCACTTAATAAAAATTCTATCTAAACTATTGATATTTTTAATGACCGAAATTTATTTGATCTGACATTTGCTTTCGCTATAAACATCTATATCCTATGTAATTCAATAAAGGGCATGAAACCCACATAATAAATGTACGTTTATTTGAATTTCTTCCACTGAATGATTCTCGCAATATGCCAAAATTAGTAAAGAGATAGCTCTCTTAAGCAGCTTTTAGTCACTATAACAAGATTTAGATTTTAATATCATAGCGTAAGGATACGTAACGTTAGTAGAACGTAGGAAAGTAATTTTATTTTATCTTCAGCTATTTAGGACAGCGATACGAAGGATTTCGTAACAGTTTTTGATCGTTCCAATTAAATGCGATAGTTTCTATGTTCTCTAGATCTAGGTAGGGTGTGACTAAAAGTATATACTGGCTGTACTTGTATAATACCATGGATATAGAAAATAACAAGTAGATAAATCCAGCGAAACTATAATTACATTCAACCTTGAACTAACATTCTGTTCATATACATATAGATTAGAAAGAAAGAAAATGGAAGGTAATGTGCTAATGCGATAAAAAACATTTCTACGAGTAGCTGAATTTAATTTTTTATAAATAACAATATTCAAGTACAATTTTGAGTATTTGAAACGAATTATTAAAATCGAACTGTATTAAACATGCACGTATAGCAATATAACGCCATGTACGCATATTTGAATTAGCATCAATAATATTTATTTTACATCCTATACTCTATAGAGTCTATAACAATAAATATGGATAATCAATATACGCGTATGCTATCGAAACTAAAATTTTTTGATCAGCGCTAAAATGAGTTAACGATTTCGGACGCTTAGTTTTAGTTCTATGTTCGTGTCTGGTGTAGCAATAAACTTGTTTATCATTCCCACTTCTACTTTATTTAAGCATTCGATTTCAAATTCTGACACCATCTGTATAAATATTGCATTAATGCCGTTATCAGTATAAACTATCGCAAAGTTATGAATATCAGAGATTTGAAATTTTTCAGTAGAGCAGTTTTAGCCGATAGTAAACAAGATATTACCCTTGCAACCAAAATTTGCATTTCAAGTTCCGCAATTCGACGTCCTATACACATTCGTGGCCCGAAGCCAAATGGAATATAGTTGAATGAGTTGGTCTGACGGTTAGAAACTGATCGGATCCATCTTTCGGGCTTAATTTTATTGGGTTCTTCATAGATTGTTTCATCAAAAGACATCGTATAGTGTCCAACAGAAACTAGTGTCTACAAATGATAATTATAATCATGTCGTTGGAATATGTATTACTTCTAACTAATGAATGCTACTATCTTCTCTATAATGCAAGAATTTACAGTTGTAAATTTTATGCTAGCTATCAAGCTATACGGAGAATACTATAAAGGAGCAAATATTGACAAGTGTAATAGAGCATACGTTAGCTGGAACTTGATATCCACTTAATACAAGGTTCTGTTGTAGTTCCCGAGCGGTGAAGATTACTACAGGATATATTCTAAAAGAATTTTAGTTAGAAATACTTCTTAAATCTGCAAATTATAAATGAAGACATACAACCTCTGAACTTCCTTTATTAGTCCTCTTAAATATGGCATATTTTGAATCGCTTGAAAGTCTGGTTGTTCACCCTTCTTCACGTTACTTTGAATTTCTTCATAAATTCGTTCTTGTATGTTTTTATGTTTCCCCAGTACATAAAACGCCCATAATACTGTGTTAGCTGACTAGAAAAATGGAAACATGATGTAAATGATACTGTTATTGTATATATCCTATCTTCATTGATTATAAGTATGATATGTTCAACCATAAATCAGGAATCTACAGATCGCAAATTATGTAATTTTTATCTTATCCTTATAGAATTTTGTCAAGGGTTATCGCAAATAAATCCTAATCTATTCTCATCTAGTGTAGTACGACATACCAATACCACGTATATTGGTATTATAAGACTTACGGTATCTACAGCTGCCGTCATGAGTTCTATCAGGTTACTAGCAATTTCTTCATCAGTTAATTCTCCACGAAGTAAAATGTACGGTAAAAATTCCAAATCATTGAGACGACTTGGACTAGTGGTCCTGTCGATATCAATTCCTTTTCCATCATTCAATGCCTGGCGTGCCTCGTTAATTAGCTGGCCACCAACCTCGAATAAAGTATCCCAATAACCACAATATTGTTTCCAATATTTAGTCTTTATGTATTTATAATAAGGAGGATAGAATAAGAGTTCATTGGTTGCATTCAACATTTTTAGAACATTATCGTAGAAAATGGCGGCAATCGGTGTCGGAGGATCATTGAATGCACCAAGACTTTTACTGAATAAAACAGTATTGATAGCTTGAAAAAATAACCAAAGAGCATGAAATTGTAGAAGATTGCATCAACTTACTAAATACACCAAACTGTAAAGTGCAATATTTTTAATTGGCTATTTGAATCCCTTTCATTGATATTAACATTTATAGTTATGGACTAGAGTTGAGAGCTAACGACTTAGCCAGGAAACTATCTACCGTAGGCAATGTACTATACTTACTTTCGAAAGACCACTTGAATAAATAATTTCTAATATTGCTCATTTCTCCAGTAGCATGATCTCCAGTCCATTCCGTTTTAATTAAATTAATAAAACTAGTATCGACATCATTCATTCTGCCACTATAGCGACTAACATCTTTGAGCCTCAGTAATTTCTTATCTATAACACTTCGAGATTTACGCCATTCTTCGCCTTCACTAAATGATATCAAGGTACAGTATATGAGTATTTCATGTGAATGTGATTATGTAATTAAGCTACTATTATTGTAATATCTTATTTGTTACCTTGAACTATCATACGATATTATAATAGCTAACTTTTAACTGAGTGTAAACGCTAGAAAATTGCAATTAATGTACCCATTTGGAAAAGAAGAAAAAACATAAGCTTATAGCTGTAGATTAGCTCGTCTGTATTTATTCCCTAGTATAAATGATCGTTCAAGAATTGGTCTAGCAGTAAGCTTACTGTACAGCATTGTCGTTGTGCCTTTTCATTGTTTGTCATCGACTGCAGATTACAGGTAGTTAGTACTAATCAATATTATGCAGTTGTATTTGTACTATACGTGATTGTGCAGTGTACAATATAAGTTAGGATTTCTTCAGATTTATTGCTAACTCTATTGCATCCCTAAAACTAAGTTAGAGTACTGCAGTAGATCATCCTTTGATGATGAAATTTAGTGTGTAGCATAACTTCGTATAAGGTTGCATCATCTCTATTTTGTATTGCTACCCGATAAGAATTCCTTTTGCTTTCTTTCGCTGCTGTCGGTAAATGATCCATGGATAAACTGGACCTCGGCTAGGGTATTTGCCTTCTACTTTAAAGACTTTTGCGACATCTTCCGGTTTGGTAACCATGACATAATGCGTTGATCCGATGGCTTCTTTATAGATTGATCCAAACCTTTCTTTACTGTCTAACATTAAGAGATGTGGTCTCTGCAAATAAAAGCGATCATTTTTGAGGTATATCAATAGCGACCCAAAGCCTGGGATTCCTCGATGACCAGGTATTTCACTGAATGGTTTAGCATTGGCATATTCATCCGTTTGTTGGCTATCCACGCTTTCAGCAGTTGTCGAAGTGGTTGCAGTAGCATAGAAATGGCATGAAGATAAAGCAGTAGTTTGGCTACGACGAGCTACTCGAAGAAGCATGATCGTTAACGAGCAACTTGGCCAACGTCCAATAATGCTTAATGTTGGATGTAAACAATCCAATGAAACACACAAGCCAATACACAATACTACTGTAGAGGTTAAGTGAGAGGAGAAATCACTGAAGAAAGGCTTTAGTAAGCGAGATGTTGAGCGATTCGTCGTTTTGATAAAGCGTTTCCAAGGCAATTACTCAATGCATTTAGTTAACATAGCCTAGCTTAACCTCCATCTCTGCTACCTGTGTTGCATCCGAGATGATTGTTAATTTGTTTATGTACTGTATTCTGCTTGCCTTGGAGGCTACAGTACTGTCCACTGTACTGTCCAGTACAGTACAGTACAATCGTCTATCCAACTTCTTGAGATAATAATAATAATAATAATAATAATAATTATAATAATTGACCCAATTCTTGAGTATAGTACTGTACAGTACAGTACAGGTTTGAGTGAAAAGTAGCGCCTATGCCACAGTACTGTACACTAAATGACAGTGTACAGTACAAGAGGTTTTTCTCCTATCGTAGCAACTGCATACTGATAACGATGTACAAAGATGGTTTTTTAACTACAATACTAGAGCATGAGAGACGGATGGGGAAATGGCTGATGTTCCGTGTAATAAAACAGATCAGTAGTGCTTACATGTTTGATCGAGAGATCACTGACTATTTTTTCCCTTAGGTCTTTCGCTGTGGCAGTAATGAGTACTGTACAGTAGTACAGTACTGTGGACGTTAGCCAGTTTTAATGAACGAACGTACGAACGTCCAATTTGAACGTCGGACGTTCATTGAACGTACAGTAGCAACGTGCACAGTGTACAGTGTTAACACTACAGTATACTGTATACATAGTGTACTGTACAGTACGGTATAAGACTATACAGTACAGTACTATACTGTACACTGTACATACAGTAGTACTGTAGTCATGACTCTGAAATACAAAGTGTTGTAAAAGACGTTTGTACTGTACTACTGTACTGTACACTGTGAGTGTACAGTATGTATAGTATTGGGGTGGGATTATACAAACTGACTGTATACTGTACACTGTACAGTACAGTTCGTCGACGTCCGATCTGACAACGAACGTACATACCGAACGTCCAAAATCGAACGTCCGTTGGACGTCCAATCGCTCGACGTCTACAGCACTACTGTACGGTACAGTACAGTACAGTACAGTACAGACTCCGGAACTTGATCTCTGTACTGTACACTGTATACTGTAAGGTCTTTCGCTGTGCAGTACGTACAGTACAGTACAGTACTGTATGTTGCAACTTACAAGGCAGTACAGTACTGGCTCCAGAACTTGATCTCTGTACATACAGTACTGTACTGTACGTACAGTACTGTACTCTACAGTCTACAGTACAGATACTGTACATTCTCGAAGTACTGTACTGATGGCGAACCATTCCCAATCAACAGCACGTGATTGCTCGATCACACTGTCACGTTACAGTATCAAACACGGCAGCAAGTGCAGCCAAACTGGGCAGTTGCACTCCGCTCGGTTTTCTTCGGTCAAGAAAGCCGACTGCATCGTTAGAAAGTAAAGTAAAAGCATCTCATTAACACTAAACGTGTTCACTTTCTTGCATCCTTTGCCAGCATCATTATTGCTATCAAGCTCAAGCCCGCAATTACAATTACCCAACTCATGAAGCAATATGCCGAGACGTCGAAATAACAAAGGTATTCAATCATTTCTACTTTTTCATGGGTCCAGTTGTCCTTCTTCATTCATTGATCTAGAAAGTGGAGTGTCATCGTGACCAAATGGGTCTCATCGCCGGCACCACTTTCATCATCATTATCATCGCGATTGAATTATTTAAAACGTTATGACTGTATGTACAGTAGGATGATGCGACACTTACTACGATAAGCTTACTAAAAGGCAAGAAATCATGATAGTAAAATGAGTTAATCAGTAAAGATCAATCAAGGGTAGAATCAGTCGTACAACACGATGTGGAACACCATTCGCTTACCTGCTTCCAATCGGTATCAGTTTGTATAGAGTAATAGACTGGAGCACTCGTTGACAACCGGTGTTTTGCACATAGCCACCTCGGTGCCAGCATGTGCGCCGCGATCTTCACATTCCAATGATGCATACGATAACTCGTGACGGAGTAGGAGTGACTATTTTGATTATCAATTTATAAAAAGAGATCGCGATCACTATCCAATACATGGCCAATAATTTCAATCACTATTTGGTTATTCCTTTTCCATGTCTTTTTGGATAAAGGAAATGCAAGTTTACAATCGTGCATATCTATTTTGTTGTCATCAATTTTAGTCCTGATTTGGTGTCGTAGTCAGATCGCCTTTAGCCCGTCATGCTGCAAAATACGATACTGTACTACCATTTATAGCCCAGTGTTGTCTACCCTCGATGGGATCAACAAGCATATGCATTTAGTCCATTTTTTCCATCAAATTCTAATCTTGCTTTCAATGGTGGCCAACGATGAAAAGTCTGCCAGTTCTATGCATCGACTAGACTCCGTCTGAGGGTAGAATAGCCATAAAAGTTTTAAATGAATACAGACAAGGAAACTGATGACTAGTTCGAGGAGGAGTATATTTTAATAACATCAACGATAATGTAGAATCCTCTCTAGGCCTGGATTTCAAAAATAATCCACTACTGTGATATAAGTCACTCATGGTCTTTTGATACTACTAGAAAATTTATTCTTTCAAAGATGTTGTAGATCGGTACAAATTTCTATCATGAAGGAAAACGATTGAATTTTGGACATTCATTCTATATAGATACTGATGTATTACTGCAGGTTGTACCAGTACTATGGACACTAGTTAGGGTTCGGGGGTTAGTTCACAAAGTTGAGTGCATACGATTACGCCACGACGACACCAGACACCGACTGGTATTACTGCAATAGTTTGATTCTAATTTTGGATTCTAAATCGATATTTAATATGTTACTACATACCTAGAAGTACGCTAACTACCATGTTATTATTACATGAAAACAAGCGATTAACAATACAAATGATGGTGGCAAGAAAGTATTTTGATTCTGATTATTACTGTGGGTGTCTTTTATACACTGTATTATTACCATACAAGTTGGACGAATGCCAATGATGCAATGACTCTTTTCCCTTTTTGATCATATAATGATTCTATAATTATTGTTCAATCCACTCACACAGTACTCAGGTGTTTCACAGCTGAAGAATTAAGATTCACGACGTTAAAATTGAATCTAGACTGGCAATACAATACTGTAACTACATGCCACACGAAATGAAATAATTTGAATTATTATTATTATGGCTACAATTAATATGTACAGTACTGCCTATATTATACAATTACAACCACCAGTGTCTTGTTGATTAGCATCCCGCAATGTCGAAACATTAATCTTTTTCTAGAACATAGAGGCTTTTATCACATCTTATTGATTTAGCGCCAATTTGTCGTATTGCACAACACAGTATCGTACGTAGTTGGGCGATCAAATTCAGGAATGATAAATGTGCCTATGTAACGGATAAGCTGTGCGCGTGCCGATTTTTTAACTTTTCAATAAAATAATTATAGTATCACTCATCGTAATAAAAAATGCATGCACTTTACTTTGTTTAGAAACTATTTGTATAATGATACCATTTAAAATTTGAAGGTGGATTGAATTGTCAAGGATTTGGATTCGTGTCAAATCTATTCAATTCAGTAATAATTACAGTTTTTAAGTTTACACTGAAATTCAATGTACCAACAAGCAGACACATACCAGCACAAAATCATTAAAAACCCGAGCACGGCGTGATTGAAAAATGATCCTAGAATGTATTAGAATTCACAATAAATTAGTGCATGAGTTCGATCTGATTAATTATTGAAGCTTACTGTGTTGATATCGGATTGTCATGTACTATATACAGTATGCAATGCGATATCAACCATTAAAGACGTGCTTTTAATTACATTGGTAACAATAACATGAAAATGACCATTTAATTTGGTCGATTTTATGCTCATAATATGACATCCATTCTACCTTAATAGGAGATCGAGATCACCGCTCAAACAATCATAAGGATTGCTATGATGAGGACGACAACGATGAATCTGTTGAACATATGAGCACATGCAGCTCTTTCACCAGTAAAAGTGATGAAGGTATTTCCCAGATTCTATATTAAGTATTTCTCAATGGTAAAATGATATTATCTATTCTCTATTTACAACTCTCTGGAGAAGAATAGTTGCAGAACTTTATCTACATAGTACAGTGCTAACACTTATGTATTGTAATAAACTACGGTATTGTTTTTTGTAGTATACGATGTACATTCCTGCAAGCATGACTTTACAGCTATAGATTTTTAAAAGTGACCGAAAACTCTATCTTAGCGTTATTATTTTTTAATTCTGCAACTTTTACTTCGCAATCATTACTAATTTTTGTGACGAATTATAGTAGTATCATTGATAATCGTTTCGAGTGCGTTGTTACATCTTTACATAGACGTTCTGTACTATATATTGGAGTATTGATCTCTTTTCAATTGACTCTATGTATGTATAACACAGAATTGACCGCTTCTGGAGGTGAAACTGAAAATGCACAAGTGGAAATTGAAAATGCATTAGTGGATGCTATAGAAGAACTGTATGATAAAAGGTGACGAACTATTTCTATACTTAAGCAAAGTCGGCCAGTATGCATATTATTATACATGTGTACGTGTGTACTGTATACAGTTAGCCAGGAAACAACTAATATAAGGGATGATTTTAAGTTCTGAACTTACAGTAATCATCATTGATAATTGATTTATTGTCGCATCAGGATGAAGGCAACTGCCTTACAGGCCGTTAATAAAATTTTGTCCAAATCCGTCATGACAGAATTTGTGGAGAAAAGGTACGTTTGCCACTCATACCAGTGCAATCCCGCTCGTAATACGCATGTAGCTCTGATAATGTTCGGTTCCTTTACTAGGCAAGAAACACTGGCATCCCACGCAGAAAAATATGTGAAAAAAGGTAACTTTCAAGTTTATGTTGTAATACCAAATTCATTGTAATGTATCAATAATGCAGTGTACACGTACTAAGTAATTATAATTATCAGAAATTAGATTAGCTACCTGATATTTAGAATTTTAATTGTCAAATTTTGTCTGCAAAATCTGCTTCTAGGCCAACAAAAAGAGCTGGAATTGTCTACAAAGCTAATGAGTTTGCTCTTTATCCAACTTGGCACTGATAGTAGTCGGCTATTTTCAGAATTAAAACCCACGCTAATGGCTCGTCTGCGTGATACTTCGCTGAATCCTTCAAGTAGAGCTTCAGTTAGTATTATACTATAAATTCATACAGTTCATACTCTTTGATGTTTACCTAGCGCTACTGATAACACGTAGAATTGTACTACTTCATGAGGCGTAACTAATTACTATATTTACAACTACACATAGTGTATAACAGCCTTGGGATTGTTGACCTTTGTCGCCGCTGATAGTCCAGTAAGTGTATAAAATTGAAATTACATAATAATGATTATGCATTACTAATGTTCGTAAATCAATTTTTTCATAGGATACGATGGATCTTATGGAGACTCTGGAAGCTTTTTTCTATTTTACTGACAGCAAACTAGATGGTATTATATCAGCATCGCTTTCAGCTTGGTCTCTTCTTCTTTCTGCTGTACAGACCCCATCGAGAAATAAGCTCATCCATGAGTATGTCTGATCTTACAACTCTATTCCCTCATTGTAGTTAGAGTTCGCTTTAGTAATTGTTTAATTAACAAAGTTTTAGAGCTAATGTTACACTGCTAGTTAATATCTGTTTTTTTTTCTGCTATGTTTTATAGAGTATTACCGAAGCTAAAGAAATCGTTAGGCCACAATAATGTTGATGTTAGGATCGCAGCTGGCGAAACAATTGCCTTAGTTTGCGAGGTTTTAAATGCCGATACGGTAACCTTTATGCATTAAAATTTCTTTTATGAAATCTTGTACATGCCCCTTCTACTATCCTTGTGCTGATGCCTTCTAAACGTATCGTATAAATTTACAGGACGATATTTATCCTTTCGACGAAATTTGTACGATGCTGGAAGCATTAGTTGCCGATTCGAGCAAGTTAGTATTTATTATACCATGCTTCATCCTGATGGCTACATTCTATGAGCATATATAAAAGAAGCATGTTGCTATGATTTACAGGCGGCATGCAAAAAAGGATAGAGCTCAACAGAGATCTGCCATTCGTGATGTCTTGCATTATATAAGGGTAAATAATGTGCCTAATAAAATTTATCAACTCGCATAGTAAATGTTGCACAATCGTCACTATTTTATGTCTTACAGCAATAAACAGTAGATTAACTTGTAATTTAGGATGGTCAAGAATTAGAAGAATGTGTAAAGTTTGGTCAGGAAACTCTTGATATTGATTGCTGGTCAAGGTGATTTTATCAAGACATTATTATTTTCCTTTGTAGAATTTGCACTTACAACTGAATACTTTGGAATACTATGATGATTGACATTGCTTAAAATTAAATGTTATCGGTGCTCAAATAGGCGCGTACAATACAATTACATTCGAACTATTTTGGGAGGTGGTACAAATGCCCATTTGCAAGTAATTAATAGTGCTCAGTTACATTTTAAATTTTAGACCTAATTTTTGATATGAAGTACAAAAATATTGCGCAGCGGTATGACAAAACAAACTTGTAATGATAACCCTATTATAGAGCAATGAATTTGTCCGGGAAGTATTCGACTTAGGTAAGGTGTTGCCAGCAGATTTTAAATTGGAGAAAGGATCGCGTTCAGAGAGGGTAGGTGTACTGCAATTGATTAATTCTATTTTGAATAAATTTTGAACGTTTTTAATGAAACTGATTGTTCGTATTTCATTATGCAGAATTATTACAACAGTTTAGCAGCGAAAGCTAGAACTAAAGCTAGAAGTGTACATAGAGATAAAAGAGCAGACGTTTATTAAGTAAACAACTGATCTCTGTGCTGGTGGATTTTTTAAATGATGGAATCAAAATTTTAATTTTGAGACGTGATTGATTGATATTAGTACCAGTTAAAACGCTGATTTAGCACAAAGTGGTTGCGTGTTTTGGTATGAAATACTATGCTACAGTATATATACATATATATTGACTAGAATTGTTAGCTCAGTTAAGTTGAAAAATACTTTGCTGTCATATATGGTTTATTATGAATTTGCAAGAAATAATATATATTGTATAAAAATAATAATAAGATGTGCCATAGTACGGAAGGGTTTGCTACTAGTTAACCGAGAATCGTATGTAAAGCGAGCCGTGTACAGTATTAACGATTATACTTATAACTATGCGCGTGTAGAGCAAGTGATAGAGAAAGAAAATAGCAATGGCAGCCATATGCGAATATTTCTTAGTAATAGATAGACTGATATTGCAGCGCCGCGCCCCAGTAAAGTAAGTTACTATGTCCAACGAGAGCTGGCAAGCGGTACAAATTTTTTAGAGCTTTAAGCAATTTTATTACTATTCATGATTAATCGATGTGACGATTGTATAACATCAAAAGTGAATTTTTACAGAAACTATTGTATTTGTTAAAGCAAGCAATATGTTGTTAATGCCGTTAGCTACCGGGTAGCATAGTAAACGCAAATTCTGACGATAAAATAATAGGTGTACTGTACCTACTACTTACCCTAGTTTAAATTGACTTGTAGAGCATGATTGCATCTACTGCTGTATGGAAATGCCGCTCGTTTATTGTAAGCTTGTCAATTGTTACATTGTCAGATGCTG
Source organism: Trichoplax adhaerens (assembly GCF_000150275.1). Lineage (NCBI taxonomy): Eukaryota > Metazoa > Placozoa > Uniplacotomia > Trichoplacea > Trichoplacidae > Trichoplax > Trichoplax adhaerens. Next base: position 6,660,593 of record NW_002060947.1, read on the forward strand.
TAAATTTATTTTGTTCCAACTCGGTATATTTTTATATAACTTTGGACTCACTCTATGTTTTTATTCTGGTAGAAATTATGGCAATGAGAATTTTTGTTTTTGTTACATTGCAGAATAGTCAATTTGCAGTCTTTGCTTGTTGAAACAATTTTAAAATGCCTTGGAATAGTAGGCAGATTTTGTCTATCCCGACTAAGAAAGTAGGGACTATAAAGACAGACAATGATATTGTCATATTTGACGTTGTGATCATTTTCGTAATGCATGATTTTCATGCATAAATATTTCACAATACTTTAATCGTCCATAGACAACGACTAATGATCATCTTAACTTGTAACATTACCCTTAAACGTATTGTAATATTACAGCAGCTATAATAAAGCTTTTCATAAAGTGGGCATCGAGTATTTGCTAAATTCATGCTTAGCGATTAAACACTTTTGAATTACTCATTACTACAGACTCGATAGACTAATATAGAAAGACCAATACTTTCTTTTATCAGATCGATCAACGCCAACACACGACTAACTACTGCATATGGGTATCGTACTGTAGTACTCTGTATCTTGAGGGCAAATTAGCGAAATATCGTGGGCAGGGAGGGTGTTTGTCTAGTCATGTAAAATAATTCTACGCGTATATCTTTCAGATAAGATGATAGTATGCGCGTCTTTACTGTAAATATATATATAAGACCAAAATGGTTGAAAGATATTCAGCCTTAAATTATATCTTTAAATTTTAAAGAAATAGACTTTAAACTTGGCTAAAATTGACGAAGATAGATCAGGACAGACTTGAGCAATTGGCGCTCGATGTTTTTTTATTGCGGTATTGAGTCAATTTTATTAATTTCAAGTTTCTAATACAAACTATCAGTCAGCCGTACATGTACGGCCGGTCTAACCATACATATTACTCGTCACGTCGTCATACTGGTCTATAGCAGGGTTTTACGTCGGGTCCCAAATTAAGTCATGGCCTACTAGAAATTCTTTATAAAATATTTATTCAATTTCTAGTTTCAATTTCTAGTAGTCCATACTAAATACTCCAGCATACGCACTGTACGTGAAGTGTCACGAGCGAGATATTCTACTAGTATTTCTGTAATATATATACAGTATATTATAATGAATGACTGCTATTTTCAGCTGTAAATAAAACCAATTGCAAGTTGAAAAGCATTCAATCCACTCGACAACAGCGGATTTCCTTGGAATCGCAAAGGCTAGAGGCCCTAAAACAAATGCTTTTCTCGACAGACTGACAGAGCATCGGACTACGATGGATTAACTCGACTTCTACAGTATTCTAACTAACTCTCTATCAGAGGGAAAAGATAGATACTTTTTCCCCCTTGAGTTATCCCTGCATTTATCATGGATAAAATTCGTTATTACATCATATACTGTACAGTACTGTATTGTTGCGGTCCTTTCAATGCATTCGCTGTCAAAATTTGTATCTAACGACAGGGAAGTAAGCACAGCATTAAGCTGCACCATGAGCACTGAACAGGGACATGGACTACTACAAAAAAATAGTAATCTATGACAGGGACTATGAACTCTACAATCTTAGTCATGTTAGGCTAGGTTAAGGGGAAGATTGAAAGCCAGTTTATTGTACAGTACAGTATGTAGTCGAGGGCTGTAAAGTGAACACAGGACTGATTATATTTATTTTTTTTTCCATGGACAGACTGACAGAATATTGGACTATCTCTATGTAGTCGAGGGCTGTAAAGTGAACACAGGACTGATCATAATAATTATTTTTTCCATCGACAGACTGACAGAACATTGGACTATCCCACCGTCTCTTTGTAGTCGTTTAATTACAGTACAGTACAGTACAGTACAGTATACTGTTTTAATGAACCATGCAGCATTTCAGTACACAGTACTGTACAGTACAGTACAGTGGAGTAGTCGAGAGCTGTACTGTACTGTACTGTACAGTACTGAACATAGGACTACAGTAATAATTCATTATTTTTTCATCGACGGACTGACAGAATATTGGACTATCGCACAGCTGTGTGTTGTGTGTAATACATGAACACGTTGAAGAGTCTCTTCGCAGTCGATTAAAGTGAACACAGGACTCATAATAATTAATTACTATTTTTTCATCGATAGAGTAATAGAATATTGGACTATCCCACAACAGTGTTTTGCATGAACATTGAACTGTCGATTAAATGAATGATACCGTTTTAATGGACCATGCAGTATTTCAGTACTGTACTCTGCCCTACTGTAGGTAGTCGAGGGCTGCATTAGGTGAACACAGGACTAATTATATTATTTATTTTTTTTTCTTTTCATCGACAGACTGACAGAACATTGGACTGTCCCACAGTCTCCTTGCAGTCGATTAATTACAGTACACTGATTTCAGTACTGTAATCGAGGGCTGTAAAGTCAACACAGGACTCATAATGATCAATCAACAGATTGATAGAATATTGGACTATCCCAGTGTTTAACATGAACAGTCTCTTTGAAGTTGATTAATGATTTATACCGTTTTAATTAATGGACTATGCAGCATTTCAGTACTATACTGTGCACTGAACTTTGCACTGAACGTACAGTACAGTATAGTGTACTGTACTGTATTGTCAAGGGATGGAAACACAGGACTAAGAATTACAGTACTGTAATTAATGCATTGTTTTTTCATCGACAGACTGACAGAATATTAGACTATCCTCCAGTCTCTTTGCAGTCGATTGATGAATTGATTAATTATGCCGTTTTGATGGACCCATGCAGCATTTCGGCATGGGTCCATTTCCCTTCACTACTTCAGTATGCATGAAGAAAAGGAAGAGAATCCATTGACATGACATTCATTGTAGTATATACCCTAGTTATGGCATGTCCATGCTTCAACGTAATGGGCGCTTTGCATGGAATAAACAGTGGATTGGAGGCTTGTATCAATGGATGACTTTATTTGCAGGTCGTAGACCAGCAAGGACTTGACATGTAGTCATCGGTGGATGATGACCATGTCAAGTGTCCAGTTGTCGAATTTGAAGGGTCTCTACTGTACAGTATTGTAGATAAAAATGGCCCATTTTCTATCCTATACCGTACTGTCGATGGCAACTGATTGTATGCCAATGATGGCATGGAAAGCAAAGGGTTAGCCAGCAACCATTGCTTTCTAACCGGCATAAGCGATGATCCATGATAGCATGTAGTGTACGCCCGTCGATTGCTGTACTAAAGAGTCTTTTCCACACGACTACCTCATACCCTACTCTCTCCTCTATTGTCCAATCGCTCTCTACAGTCCTATACTACCACGCATACAGTACTAAGATCCAGGCATGCGCACTGTATCCTATTGTGGCCGCCATTTTGATTGAGGGCCCAGGTGAAGAATAGAGGTCATCGCCTTGCCCTTTTTCCCAGTCTAGTATGGCCTAGTGTCAAGAGTATTGTAACCCAAACCGATGCTTTCCTATTAGAGAAATGTATGGGCTAAGTGGAGGACAAGGGCAGACTGTATTGGCACATCGACACTCATTATTCCAGTGGAATTGACTGAAGAAGCAGCAGCGTGGCTGGATCTCTTTTCGACTCTTTTTTTGGATTGCATTTCGCCGCTATTTGTGTAATAGAGGTGGAGAAAAAAAGGAAAAGAAACGTAGCACTTTGAAAGCTTCTTGTCCCATCATCGATCGTAGTAGGTTTGAAGGCAATTGATCGTTGTTTGTATCGTAAGGAATTCAGCATGAAACGTAAGGTAGGAAGAGATTTCTCCGGTGATCTTCGTCACGATCTTAGGCATGATCGTCAATCAGCAATGTATGGCAAACGTGAACGAATGGCTTCTCCTGGCCGACCATCTCAACCACAATCGTCAAGATCGCCTAATTATCATCATTCTCAACATAGCAGTGGCTACCATAATATGGATGATCGTATCAAGCGTAAAGTAGTAGAAGTTCCATCGCATCGAAGTTATCCCGATCGCCATCGACGTGATACCGATACAAGTGCACGATTAAAATTGAAAATTACCAATTTACCTCGAGATCGTAGCGATGAAGATATTGAAAATAAATTGTATTATCAATTTAAAAAATTTGGCCAACCATCCATTCATGTCCAGGGTTTTGGTAAAAGTCGATATGGTGTAATCAATTTCAAGCATAATACACAATGTCGTGAAGCCAAAAGTTTTTGCGAACAAAATTCAATCTATGTCTTTGATCGCCCTGTCAATGTTGAATATTACCAAGGTAATCCTCAAGATGACATGGACGATATTCGAAGCGATGATTCCAGCGAATTCTATAGCAATCGGGGTCGTGATAATCGAAGGCAATATCCAAGTCGTATCGATGTAGAAGACGATTACTCACAATCCAGTAATACACACCGACGCCAAGATTGGAAACAAGGTGGCCGCAGAAATACCCCTATCACTTCCAATCGTTCTGGTAGCGGTTACTATAACAATCAACAACAGCAAATGGAATTCTTGGAAGATATCCCCAATCGAACTTTATTTATCGGCAACTTAGATACATCCATTAGCAATTACGAATTACGCCGTATTTTTGGCCGTTATACTATCATCGATATGGATGTCAAGCGACATCGTGGCCAATTTGTAGGTTATGCTTTTATCAAGTTAGCCACAATTCGTGAAGCCGATAAAGCCAAGAGTGAAATGGATGGCAATGTCTTGGGTAGAAATCGTATTAAAATTGGCTACGGTAAAGTTTATCCAAGTAAGCGATTATGGCTTGGCGGTTTAGGAACATGGATCAATCGAAATAGCATTGAGCAAGAATGCGATCGTTTTGGAGCGCTACGTGAAGTCGATTATGATTACAAGAATAATAAATATGCTGAAGTGGAATTTGCTACCGTAGATGCTTCCAAAGCTGCATTTGAAGAATTAACTCATAATACTTTCGGCCGTACTGGACGCCATGTCGAAGTCGAATATGTGGATACACAACATCAATATTTTACTGCTACATCATTTCGTGATCGTCAGCAACGCCATGATGACGATGATGGTAATGATTCCCATCATGATATCGTCGAGTCGCGTAGTAGTCGAAGAGAAGAAGGCGACTATTACAACCAACGATCGTATACCGATCGCAGTAGTAGTAGCCATCGTGATGACTACTATCAACGAGATAATGTAAGCTAAACAATAACACCATTAATGGTCATGGCTTCTTTTTTTTTTCTGCCCTGATCAATACTAATTAAGATGTAAAATAGATCTTTCCATTGGTAATGATCGTAATGATGACATAGCATTGCGTTGTACTGTATTTTTATTTTTTTCCATTCTTTTTTTTTTTTTTTTTTTTTTTTATTATACCACTGTCGTCTATAGCTTCTTGTCGTACACTACAATTTATTGCAGTAAATGAATAATGGATGACATAAATGAAAACATCAAATAGAATTGGGACATACCAATTGACTATTTTTGGATTTGATAGATATTTTTTTTTGTTTTATTGTTATCCACTTTGTAGCCCCCTGTGCCTCGTCGTCGAAGTGAAGAAAGGCGCCAAGATTATGCTGGTAGAAGAAGTAATAGGAAACCCTATTCACCTCATTCTGGCCATGATCGTAGACCTGGTAGCGCTGGAGGTAAAAGCACAGAATGGGTTTCTTCTCCTAGGCCTTCATCATCGTCTTACAGTAATTACGATGAACCACATCGACATCGTGAAAGAAGAGAATATACACCAGAAGGATCAATTCACGCCGATGATGAAACAAGGGATAACCGAGAAGAGAGAGATTGGATCCATGAACCGCGCTCACCTTCCAATGATAAGAATAACGCCTTAATGCGTGCATCATCAGCCGATAAAGAATCACCGATTGAATATGAAGGAAATACTGCACCCGATGGATTAACATCTTTCATTATACAAGAGAAATTTAAACATTGGGATACTTCATTTTTACTTAAAAGTAGTAAATTTATGACTAGATTGTTTTTTGTATCAGGAAGTATGGACTTTGCTGATTCAATTATGGATAACATCGATTGGTCAAGTCCTCAAAGTCCATTTCGAATTACACAACGTTTACGTCTTGATAATGAAAAATTAGGTGAGGTGAATAAAAGAATTGAAAATGCTGGACCTTCCAACTTTTGTTACGTTCTAGCCATGGATCGAAATGAATTTACTAAAGATGAGATATCGCCTGAAGACGATGCCAATCTAACTGGTCGTGAATTTCGCAATTTGGTAATGTATTTGCGACAAAAGGATGCTGCCGGTGTTGTTATGTTGGAAATGGCTGATAATGTAGAGTGTATTGTTCATGTCTTTCCACCATGCCAGTTTTCCAATAATCACTTGATGGAAGCATATCCGCGTATAAATCAAGGATATTTATCGCAAGATCATTTACTATTGATCATGGTTAAAGTATTGATAGCTTAGGCCTGTTATTACTACTATCATTATGAATAAATTGACGTATTAATGATCAATATTCGTGGTTATGGCATCCCCCCGAAAAAAATCAAGTTTTTCATTTCACTGGAATAATCAGTAAAGGAGTCATTTTTTTTTTAAAATCACCATTATTGTATCAATAATTTTATGACTTTCTTTTTTTCTCTCTCGCTATGACGTTTAGATTTCTTCACCTTATAATTTGGATTCAGCGTTTAAAAGTAGACATGTAATTTAATGTTTTAATTGAGATACCTATTTGCTATAGTTTATTTCCGCCCTTATTGACTTGACTAAAGATGTGGAATACAACAATTTATCTACTAATACTTGCTGTGCATATCAACAGTACGTAGATGTACCTAACTTGGTTTTCACATCGTTGTGGAAGGCTTCATTCCGATTGGAGACTGTTATCGTGATTGAAGAAGTTAATCACCAGTAAATGGCCTTATTGATTATTATTACTCAAATGTATAACTAATCAACTTCGAGAATGACCAGGCAATCTTATTCACCATATGTCATGTTATCATCTCGATTGCTTTATCAGTCTAGACGTAACAATGATGAGCGATCATAGTCGCCTTATTAATATTATCATTATTATTATTATCATGTTACCCTTTACAGTTTATGTGTCAATCATACCCAAAAAAGTAACTAATTAACAAGTTCAATAGTTTTTCCAACTTTATAACAGTTTGGAGTCATGGGTTGTTTTACAAAATTGTCCTGGCATATTATGCTGATAACGGCAATTATTTACGGATACCTTTCACTTTAAATGCATTAACCTGCGAAATCTCTAAACTTATATTAAAAACGTAAAAGGACTTCTTAATGCTATACCTGGAATAAATCTGTTCATTTTAACTGAATAGATATCAATATGGAGCAAGAATTTCAGATTCACAATTAATTTTAACTCTGATAAAATTGTCATTCATTTTTATTCTATTCCAAATAATACATCGTTGATCAAGCATTTCGCAAATCGATAATGCATACGCAATTCTTGACATGCTGTAAATGCCACCATCTTCCTAATTTGTGCTCTTGACCAATAGCGCATGCTATAAATTGGCCATTATGACTTAGAGCTAGTCCATTGATGAAACCTGGCTGTGTTGTCGAAATTATACAATTATTAATCAATTATAGTAACTGAATGTATGATATATTAGTAGAAACAAGTAATTTATATATCATTGTATTTTACTGTACTATCCTACCACCTTTAGTGTTATTGAAAAAAAAACATCAACGAATTGAAACTGATTGTATATGCAGTGAGAAACGAGATTTCTGCATGAAGCTTTAGGATAAGCATCACTGAACAGTTTATACATTTACAACAGTATGAGCCGAGTCAGTTGCGAGGCATAGATAGTTAACTTACCACATCGACAGAAAAAAGTGGACTTAATGTTGTATAGTCACGGCTGCTTCGCCATAATCGTAATTGATTATCGTTTGAACCTGCATACGTTCATGATCAAAACAGTGATGAACGATAAAGCAAAATTGGACGTTAAGATAATGTTGAAAGTTGAAAAGATTATATCAAGTTTAGATGTACCACTTATAGCTAGATCACTATAAGGAACCGACGCTACAGAGATGATCCAAGAATCATCTGTTGGAAGGTTTCTTTGCGGATTTGATCCGTGAGCGTTATCTCTGGTAAAAGTTGGCCTCTTTTTGTGAATATTCCATGTTATCAGCGATCTTACAATGCACGTTTTACAAAGTTATATCCAATTAATATCAATTTTACTATATTTCAACGTAAAATTTAGCAGCTATTTTATCACTAGAAACATAATACTTCAATTGCATCATTACCCGTCATCAGTGCCAGAAAGATAGTTATCTTCATTAAGCATGCAGAGGCATTCCATGGATCCTCTAAATGTTTATGTATCATATTCATGTATTATAAGTGTTCAATAAATATTGAATTTAACCAATTATCGTCAGTAGTTGTCCAACAAGAGTTACACCTGTCACTGAATACTGAGAATGGAACTATTTGCAACGTGTACCTTTATATTTTCACGCATAGAGTAAGACGTACCCTTTACGATAGATTGATTGTCAAACATTGATTTAAATCACATTTTATTTTGAAAAGTTAACCTTTTGTTGGTTTCGAATTTCAAATAGCTCTCGTCAATAATTTTCCAGACATGAATACTACAATCACGACCACCAGCAGTAACAGGTCGCTGCCGCCTGAGACAATCGATACCTAAAACTGCGTCTTGATGACCAAATCTATGAAAAAAAAAATGAAGTTGCATTTTACTGTCAATCCACGGTTAAATATAGTCATCCAAGCGTTTAATACTACATATACAGTATTGCAACATACAATGTTTCAACGTATGCCCTTTCATCCACGCTCCATACTTTCACTGATCTATCTTTGGAAGTGCTATACAATTCGTGAGAATTATGGCGAAATCGCAAGCCCTTGACATCATGTATAAAATCCAACTTAGCGTTAGTGAATAATAGCGCGTGCATATATTCTCGTACACAAATATAATAAAGGAAGAGTTTAAGGGATAACGTAGTAAGCAGTTGTATTGACATATTCTGTAAAGATGTATTAAAACCAATGTACACCACGGTTACAAAATAGCGACATTACTAGCAGAAAATACTAAGATTTTCTCACTTATTCAATCTTATTAATCGGTATTACTTTTGTAAGCAATGAAATATCAATCTTACACTAGTTATGAGTTTTTATAGTGGCATTAAAGCCAGCGCAGGAATGTTAAATGACAATGAGTAAGCAATATAGTAAGGAGTTCAATACGTTAATATAATTTACAAAGTGAGTCACACGAAACTAACCGTAATTATATCTTTATGTCCTTTAAATATATAACAAACTTCTTCCTTCTCTAAATCCCATAAGTATACAAGTTTATCCTGCCCACCACTCGCCTGTTTTATTTGTAATTAACAAATTTTCGATTACAATATACTGTTGTAGAATAAGCCTACCTAACGTTACTTGACAATGGTGATGTATAAGCTCTTAGGCTATTACTTACCATGTATTTACAATCCAAGCTGACATCTAAACATAGGATGTGTCCTTTATGTCCTTTCCCTTCGCCAGCTTTATGGAAGCCATGAAATACTTTCACTTTCTTAAAAGTTTCTAAATCCCCTATAAAATGAAAGATTAGCATAACTAACAGTAATTATAAAACACTAAAGGTTCTTATCCAATCCAATCCAATCATGTGCATAGAAATAGTATATTACTTCCATTCTTTTGGTATCAATTCATGCGTGAGGACTTACACTTGATTATAGAACTATCCTTTGAACCACTATAGACAAATTTACCATCATGAGAGAATGCTACACAAGTGACACTGAGTTTGTGTCCCTGTAACTTGATGATTTTATCAGGATCTGGTTCAATACACTGTGAAATAAATGGATCCAATTATGCCGCTATTAGAATAGCTGATGAACAGTAATTTTACAATCAACAACTAGATATCGATATTTAACCGTAAAGGATATTTTATCTCGTCACAAGTAAGAAACAGAATTTACATAAGAAGCCGATTAATTATTTCCTGTTCTTATTTTATGAATCAGTCATCGTAAAAGTATATTTTACCACATCATAAGTAACATAAAGAATCTACATAAGAAGCCGATTATCTTTTTGTTGTTATTTTATGAATAGTAGTCATTATCCAGTCAATTTATAAGTAAAAATTAAATCGAAGTTGCACTTACTTCATCGCATAATAATTTTTGTTGCTTTCCACTGTGGTCTAACTATATCATTGAAATGCGATAATGAAGCGCTATTATAATCAATGATATTTAGAATCAAAATCTTAGCTAATGTAATCCTTACAAATTCTTCTTTTAAACGGTGTGCAATTGCATCATGTGCAGTGTCTTTTGATTGCTGATCTTGCAATTCTAAGCAAACAGAAGAGGGCCGATTCATTAATGAAGAATTCAATTGTGCACAATAGTAAACTAGTGCTTCCTGTTGAGCTGTGTACAGCACATTGACGAAACATGGCCTATTGGCAAGATTGTACGCATCATTGTCTGACTAGTGAGTTTCGCTACCTTCTTGCTCTAAATGTCTAAGATATTCTTTGGCAAGTCTTAAGCGCTTATCCTCTGCAGTTTCACTATCATATTCATCCTCTGAATGTTCATCGCTCCTATGAGTGGAAGCTTGTATTTCTTCATCATCACTTGGAATTTCTTCATCTACGATAGCATTTCTCTTACTTCCTTTCATCTAATATTAACAATATCAACCATGTCATAGCACAATATAATTTCAATATTACTTTATATCAAGCATCGCTCTACATCTACTACATTGCATCTGTAACTACCACCCATTAATAATCTTTCATTCCATCATCAGGAATGAAAGAATGCATGCAGCCATTTTCATGACTATCAGTCCAGCTAAACTACCTATTCTACAACTTATTCACCTTTTTGGCCGGTCGACCGGCACCTTTTCGCCGTTTTTCGTTGGTAATAAAAAAATTGGAAGACATTTTCCTACTCCATCGATCGATAATCAGGACTTAAAGCGATGATATTTAGCACCAAATTAGAAATTTCCACTTCCAGGTATCAAAAGCGGATAGATGGCAGTTGTGGTTTTGGTCATGGATCTCATGCTTCGAGTGATTCCGCTCGTCTAGATGTCCGTTACCAATGTTAGTCACGTGTTGTCGATGAGCTAGCCTTTCAAAGATGTCGGATAGCTAAATCCAGCTAACCTTAAGCATCTAATTCGAGGCGAAAAGAGTGAATAATTATCGTCCATAGAGGATCATAAGCAATCGAATTCAATAGGTAGAAGTGTGTATTAACTTGGTGGAAGAAAGTGTGTGATCTAGATGATGGAATGCAGTACTGTTGGTCCATTGATGCCAGTATACTTTACAGAGTCAAGCCATGAAAATTCAATTCTCCACAGTATCATGTGCTTTACCACGGTTCCACTACTATACTACAGTATAGGATGTTGCCGCTAATGGAATTACAGTAGTAGCCATGGAGGTAAAACCTCGATGCTACCAGCAACGGCTAAACATTAAAACATGAAGAGGAAAGGCAGGAATTAGTAAAGACTTTTGATTGCCAACAACGAACAAGCTGATATAAGGTGATATCGCTGATCATAAGAACTCTACTCTACGTCTGGAAGCGTACATTGTTGATAGATGCGTTCTCAAGCAGCTACTAGGCATTTTGTGCACAGTGCGACGTACGGTTCCAGTCTTGCGGTACAGTTAAAATGACTAGCAAAAGGGCCCCCGAGCAAATGGTTGGTAATGAATTTTCGTCGTCAGTCCTTCTTGCTCGATGAATTATAATCCCTGATAGGGCCTGTCGCGAAATTGAACTATCTTAAAGAACTGTTAGCATTAATATAGGAGATCCTATATTAGTAGAGATATCCTCTCGATCATGATGATTATAATGGTGTTGTCGACTAAAAGTAAATTAATACTATAATCGGTTGTTATCTACCCCGCATTTGGAAAGGTAGATGATCATATATGGCGCAATGGTGTTAGTAGAAGCTCTTACTGTATTAATTAGGAAACTATAGTAACTTGAAAGGTGGCAGATGATACTTTACCACTTGTATGTAAAGTCAAGTCTTTCTGCAATTCGTTAGTTCTCATCCTCAGCTGACATTAGCCTCCCAATAAATAAATAAATGAATTTATAATGAAAAGTGGTTACCATCCGCTGATGTTTTCTTTGGATATGAATTTTATGACATGAACCATGGAGGTAATTTTCTTTTACTTCTGCAGAAAGGATTATACACCTTCTCTTCATCTTTTAGAAGTCCCAATAGCGATGAGAGAAAGTGCTACAAGTTCCTGCAAAATCTTTCAAGGCACTATTCTTGCCTCACCACTTTATTAGTGTGTAGACTGGTCGACTTGGGCGACATTTTGCGCTACTTGTGTAGCCAATAACGTTATTAAAATCGATATATATGTAATTAATTAATATATAAGGTGTAGTCGTGGTATAACTGATTGGATAGCTACCCATACTCACGCGTTTATTTGCAGTATGTAGAAATCATGAATAACGTAGAGCTACCGTCATAAGATGGCGCACCCTTGAAAAAATCCGTTTGGCAAGTACGTACAGACACCCATTGCGAGGTAGAAGTAGAACATCTGCGGCTTATTGGCAGTGTTTCTCAATACCAGTAGCTATTCTATTTACAAGCTCTGCTGAATGATCTGAAACGTTTTTGGATGGAGTGATTGTAAAATTTTCTATTCCATATTTGCAGCACAGCTTGTCTCAACGCTGCATCTTTAACTTTGTACTGCTTGCAAGAGCAAGTTATCATATGCTTAGCATATTTAGATGATAATTTATAAATAGGAAACCTCAAAACTGAACACTACTGGATACACCCTAATACATCTAGTACTCCCTGGTATATCTAGCAATCCATAATGACTGATGGACTACTAGATGCGCTATGATATATCTAGTAATCCATGGTATACCAGTATTTAGCAATCCATGGTGACTGATAGACTGCTAGATGCACTATGATATGTCTAGTTGTTTATGCTTCTACTGAAAGGCTTTTGAATGGAATGATTGTGAAATTTTAAGTTCCATACTCATGACACAGAACGTCCAAAGGTGTATCATTAGCTTTATCAGCGTACAACAACAAATTATTTTTGTACTTGACATATTTAGACGATGATAAATGGAAAACCTCATGACTGCTACTAAATTTTCAAGCACTACAAGCTTAGAATGCAATAAATTTTGATACAGAAATGGAATTATAATAGAGCCACTTGAGCTATATTTCGCATCGAAACGTCCAAAAATATCGGATGTCACAATAATATCATCATTGGTGAAGCTAAAGCAAGCATGTTAAATTATCTCCATTTATACTCCATTTGTAATCAATGCTACTAAATCACACATTCTAAACTTCGTTTATTCCAAATTATTGCACCTACAAAATATTTTTTATCGGTCTATCGATAATTTATGGAATTCCATTTACAAATCGCAAGCTAAGCTGCTACTCGAACGTTTACGAGTACTATACGATATCAAAGGCTAATTGAGTATTACTCTATCTTAGATGAACGCCTTATTTGCATAATGGCCTATCCCATTCTTCATGTATTTTAATTAATAGTGTTTTTCTCCCTTGACTGATTGTTTTACATGCTGTTATTGTGCCGACATCATTATTATAAATGCAAATTATATTACAACCGTAACTACTATATGTAAAGTCACGATGGCTATAGCAAACTTGAACGCCAATAACCACTCATAAGCAGCATGTAATAGACAATACAAGAACCTGGATAGGATCAGATATTATTTTAATGTACACGTAACAAATTGATTCGGAAGAGGTTCGAAAATTAGGGATTCCATTTAGTCTCGGTTTACTTTCAGTCGAACTAGATGCCAATAAATAAAAATAATAATGAGCAAGGTTAATAGAATTGATGTAAACCCCGTTGATTATTCATCGGATCAAGAAAACATGAAAAATTCTGATTCAACAGCTGTTTGCTATCGACCCTTTACACAAATTTTTAAAGGAAAGAATCAATCTACGTCGGAACCACACAAAAAGAGAAAAAAGCAAACTCGAACCGCTGAGCTGATAGGCAATTCTCTTATCAGTTTAAGCTTGGCAGTGACTAAAGTCGGTCCAACAGATGTTTATCAAGTAAGTACAACTACGGAACTAAGAATAGTGTCAACATCATTAGGACATTTAAAATACAATGAAAATCAATTAAAGAACCGATTATAAATTCTTAACAACAATTAACGACACAAGCTATTATAACAGTGTCGTAGGATATATTTTCTAACGTTGTCATAATGGATAATTACCACATTTTATAAGAGATTACTTCTCCCTTCTGATATCCTCCGCTCTTTAAAGTTATAAATTTATCAACTACGACTATAGTGTAGGGAACGTTTATGAATCTGTATAAGTAATTTTTGATATACTACATTCCTGTAAAAGTATGAATAACACTTTAAGCGTATACGTTCTCTAATTACTGTTAAAATTTGCTAATGACAACCGATAGGATCAAGGATTCAAAACTAATCATCATGTTATTTATAAATTATAACATATCTTAACTGCATAGCCACATTAATTAAACATGGTATTTTAAGAGCGAATGACTCTATATCAAATTACAAATCATACATCAACCATCATATTATATATGATAAAAGAGATTATTCCAGTTCTGAAATATTTGTATATCGTTATTGTAATACACTAGCTATAAGCAGGAATTTCTCGATAATAAATGTCCTTCTCTCTCTCTCATTCTATTATTATCGAGAAGTCCCTGCGATAAGCACTGTAGTAATCAAATGATGATGGTATTTGACTAGAAATATCTACCATCGGTAATAGTCGTAGGAACAGAATCCATTTACTATATTGAAATTTCATCAAATTTCTTCAAAATGTCTAATAGCCCATTAGATGAAACTGATGGTGACGATACATACAATTATTGCTCTTGATTTAAACGTTATAATCTAGATTTTTAATTAAATTATTTCGATCAAATAGAGAAAATAACCAATCGAGCTATCTAGTAGAGAAACAGTTACTGTAATGACGAAATATGATCATGATTACTACAATATTTATAGTAATGGATAGATCTCAAAAGGAGTCAAAGCTAACTTAAAGTACAAAGGAAACTGAATAACACAGTGCCATCTAGCACCTTAAAAACGCGAATTGGCACTCAAAATGAATGATTCTATTTAACACTATGCAATAGGCTGCAAAGAATGGATTAGTTGATGATTTGGAAAGAGGGTTGAAATCCCGATATCATCAAGACAGGATTAATTATCCGGATGAAAATGGATTAACGTTAATGCATATAGCAGCTATCCACAACCATGGCGATATTATCGACTGTTTAGTCATACATGGAGGAGGTAAACTATCACAAATAGCAGTACTAACTAAGGGCGATGAACAAAGAATTTTAAATATAGAATTAATTAGTATCTTGTTAAATTGTTAGCCTATATCACATCCAATATCATTTACTGTAATGCTGAAATTTCGATCATAATTTTATACCTTCATTTGATATCTAATCTAGAAACAAATATTAAAATTGGTGATGGTGAAGAATCACCGCTTCATGTAGCTGCTAAACATAATTCCTGCGATGCTATACGTACTCTTATCCAAAATGATGCTAGTATTGACAGTGTCGACAGAAAAGGTCGTACTCCATTGCATATCTGCTGCAAGAATGGTTGTAATGAAGCAATTGAGGTAAGCTTTTACCCTTAATCTTTAAGCTAAGATAAATAAGATGTCGTATTTATCCCTTAGTCAGGTCTTCTCCCTAATACTAAATTGCCGTCCTAACAGTTTTAGTTACTTTGCATTTTATATAGTGGTTGTTGCCCATTATTATTCCTACTCATTTTACATCTTTCAGGTTATCATGGGTGAATCTAATCCCAACTCAACCATTCCACATATAATAAACTGTCACGATAAAGAACGAACTGTGCCATTGCACTTGGCTGCAATATCATGCACAGTTCGATCGGTAGAATTATTGGTAAGTAGAATGGATTTAAAGTGATTCCAATTTGATTTTTCTAGCAAACCCTAACCTATTTCTTTAATGTAAAATTTCTAATTTTTGTAATACTAATGGAAAATACATTCATCAGCTACATCACGGAGCTAATATTTATAGAAAGGATATCGGAGGACATACTGCACTACATCTTGCAATTAAACGGAAGAGAACTGACATCATACAACTTCTATTGCGTTATGGTATGTTGATAGGCTTGTCAAAATTAAACTCTTAGGTAACGGCACGATAGACACGATTATTTCCATTACTATAGCAATAAAATACGAAATATCGGCTGAATTTTATGTTTAGAAATGCAGTATTAGTCCATATATGTATACTCATATACATGTTAATTACTTATTATTTGCTTTGATCATCTATAATTTAGTGTTTTGGTACATGGAGAAATAGATAAAGGCATCATTAACTATTATATCTTTAACATATGTGTTTATAGAAACTAAATTACTTATCGTATAGCTTATCTATTGAAGAAAAGATTGCAATATTCGACTTTTATTCTATTTTGCGTCGAATTATATAAGTTACTATAATATATTAATCATTACAGCCAAATCGAAGGGGAATAACGATTATGTTAGTATCGCTAACGAAATGGGGTTGACTGCTATTCACTTTGCAGTAGATTCTGGTTCGATTAAGGTAGTAAAAATTTTTATTCTAGGATCAAAGTATAATAGATTTAAAATACTATACATATTTGACATAATGTACCGTAATGTTAATTTATTCTATTCTTTTTCCTTCCTGCTTAAACTGTGGTGATTTAATATATACTTGATTTATATTATACTAGAATACAGAGCTATGTTTGCAATATGATGCCGATATTGAAAATCAATCGGTAAGTTTTTATATTTGCTTCTATCCTTTTAGTTTAATTAATTCATGGTTACAGTCTCAATAAATATTTGAAGCGAATTGGGTTTTAATGAGCTATTTTACTTTAACTGCATTCTAATTTGAGTAACGATATTTTTAAAATTATGCAATTGAAGATATTTTCCATGTTTGCTATTAAACAGAATGATCTCTTGACACCCCTTCACGTGGCTGCATTAAATGGATTCTACGATATTGTAAATCAATTAATTAAACGAGGATCTAAAGTTAATACACCTGATTCCGCATCAAGAACAGGATTACATTATGCCGCTATTAGCAATAATGTGAAAATAATGAAATTACTGCTAGATAACGTAAGATGTTCAATTTTGAATTTTAAAAGTATCTTACTCAAGCTGATCGATTATTAATTGGTCTACCAAGGACGCATATCTAGAAGCAATGGATGGTAGTTTGCAAACACCCCTTATGGTTGCAGTAAGTCATGACTGTAGCGATGCTATAGCCTTTCTGTTGGAACAAAAGGCAGCTATTTCAGGTCAAGATATTCAAGGTAGAACCATCCTGCACATTGTTGCCGATAAAGGCACTTCAAAATCGTTTAAACTTATCATGCAAGTAAGTAGATCTAAAATGAAATATCTACTTCGATTAATATCATTGCATTGCAGTGGCTTTAATTCTGTTATATTTTATCTAACTGTAAATTCGAATATTTAAGAACTCTCATCTCCTTCTAAATATTCAGTCTTTGAATGATATGCTGTAATCACAACAAGAACAATATTAATCTCATCCATTTAAGCATGTTTCGGATATTAAACTTGGAATATTTTAATTTTATTTTGTAATTAATTATTATATAACACTTTTAAGCGAAAATGGTTAATTCTTTGCATCATGCAAGGCATAATTGTAGATTTTGATGGCAGATAATGATAATAATCTTAATTTACTTCGAACATAAACTGATTTTTATCCAACATAACTCGATAGCAATGACTGTAATTTTACATTTCAATTACCGTAATGGCTACTGAAAACGAAATAAAAATTCCTATCTTCGTAATTCAAACTTCTAATAAGAGATTGTAATAACGATATAAATTTTCTTGGATACCATTTTTAAATTTTAGTCATTCTAACATTATTGCAATTGATTCGATTTATTTAAATACACCCGTGTACGTGTTACCTTTTGATAAAAATTAATCGTACTTATCGCAAATATCGAGTAATTTCATCCCATAACTGCTAGCTTTTAAGAGAAACAAACCGCGTCTGCCAGTCTAACTGTAGTCTTCTAGCATACCTATCACAGTAATAACATAAATCTTCTGTAATTTAAGTTTGTTTCATTTGCTGAATATGTAATTTCACCTAAAATGTATTTTTACCCTAGCAAATGGCTTGTAGAATCACCTGTTTACTCGTTTGAATACATACACGATACGATTGTAACAATTAGCGAATATTCATAATACCATGCAGTGTATTAGCATTTTATCAGAGGAGATATTGTGTAGATATTTTAGTAACAAGATTTTGCATCTATTTCTTGCCAGAACGGTGGTATAGAGCTCCTCAATGTTCCTGACAATGGTGGTTTAACTCCACTCTTGCTTGCTGCAGAATCAGGAGCCCTTACAGTTAGTATTAATAGACATCGATCGATACTATATCAAGTTTGAGACCGTATTATGTCTTATAAATATAGTAATTTTATAGCTAGTTAGGCTCATTTATGTTTTAATATTTTGAAATACATCCTAGATACTTTATCAAATTTTAACCATGTATGGCGATCAAATCAAAGTTCACGAAGATAGTAATGGCAATAATATCTATCATTTGGCGGCTAAAAATAATCATCGTGATACCATTAAAGCTCTCACTGTCGAGGGTGAATCGTTTGCAAATGTTAATGCTCGAAATATCTTAGGACAGCGAGCAGTTCATCTTGCCGCTGTTAATGGAAATAATCGTGTCATTATAATGCTAACTAAACGAGGAGCAGATATTAACTGTAGGTAAGTACTTTAAAGGATGCTCTGATGCTACTGGAATCAAAAAAGGATTACATTAAATTTTGTCCGAGTATCGTACTGTATAGAATATGTAGATTTAAAGTATTTTAAATCATAAACATTAATACATGTTTGACTCCTATTGGAAATGTTTTAAAGGGATAACCGCGGTTTTCATCCAATTCATTACGCTGCTAAGTATGGCTATTCAGCGACTGTCAAGTTGTTACTATCGCTCGATGACAAAGTGGATATTTATAATGATGCAAAAGTAAGTTAAGTATCTTTTGGACAATGAAGATTAAGTCTTTGGAATTGACAAGCTACCACTATTTGCCAGAATCTAATTCAAATCCATTCCTTTCTAAAAAGAGTTTCCTATTATGTAATTACCTACCTAAGCACTGTATTGCGACTTTATTATCACGGTTTAGAACAGATAAGAATTTATTTTCAACATTAATATTAAGCCTAAAAATTCAATTCTAGCAGGAATTTTGATTAGACCAATGTCAAGTTTAAGGAATTTTAAGGTGTCTACTTCGCCGAATTAGCTGAAAGCAGCAGTACACTTCTGTCCTTTGTTAGTACTCCAGTAAATGTTAGAATATTAGATTTAGTACGTTGTTATACTGACATAAGTACAGTACATTAGAAAGGATATGAACATCTGTATTTCTAACTTTTAACAGTTAGTAATTCAAAGATAACTTAAATTGATCATAGGGTTAAATATTAGTTATGGATTTATTCAAACCGTACTTGATAGTTTACTTTCATTTCTAATTCTACTAGAAAATTTTATGACAATTTTTATGGCCTAATAATCTTTATGATATAAAACCTATTTTATTCTAACAATCAGCAGCAAATAACGCTCATATCCTCGTGAAGATAATCCCACCAACTTGCCATTAAATCTCCGAGCATATCATTATTCTTTCTCGCTCTTAATAGTGTAATAATAAATACTTATATAGACATAACCAATAAATTACAAATGATTACAGTAATTATTGGTTATTAAATTTAGTTTAATAATCTCGACTCCCGCTATACTATCTATTTTACGTAACTAACATCCGGTACTTTCAAAATAAAATAGAAAACCCCACTACTCATTGCTTGCGAGATGGGGTTTAGTGAAGTGGTTCAGATCTTACTAGATCATGGTGCTGATCCAACTTTACTGAACGACAAAGGGCAAAATTGTCTAGATATAGCTTGCGAATACCGAAGCGAGGACATTGGCCTAAAAATTATTAAAACTAAATTGTAAGTCAAACAGTAAAACTGCTTACTTAGGACATGTTGCGTACTGATTCAATAATGTAACACTCAGCATACTTGGGTAATATGCAAATCTGTAGCGTCAATATAATTTTCATTTACATTTGCTTAAATTTTTGGATCATGTGCTACTAATTAATCAATGATTACGAGTCTAAGGATACTTTAAATATAAGTGTTTTGCTGCTTAATATAACCATTTTTCGTACAGTCACTAAATGCAATTTAAATAAGCACCATAAAGGAATTATCAATGTAGCTCACTAATTTGAGCCTATTTCTATCCATACAGTTGGCAAAGAGTGATGGAAAATAGAGCCTATGATGGCTATAACCCTATGAAAAGGCTAATTGAAAGATTACCTAAAGTGGCTGAGGTAGCTAGGAACAATTATGCTCGAATAAGTAATCGCCATGATAAAATCGAAATTTCAGCTATTATAAATCATAATCAAATTGAAATAGGACTACTTCAAGAGTAACCATAAAGCATTACAATCATCATGTGAATATAAATCTTAAATCCAATAATATCTAGTACTAACTACTTTTGCTAGGCTGTCATGGATAAATCTTTTACTTTTACGAAGAGTAAATACGGAAGAGAAGAATGGAAACAGGTAAGGAAATGTCGCATCGATACAGTATACACACATTCTGGACAGGTAGAAGAAAGAAAATAATGCGGACATACCTCAATATGTGCTTCATCGCACCTATTAAATATAAACAGTTCGGATAAAGCGATATTTTATTCTAATAAAAATAATAGCTAAAATATCTAACTTATGTCGACCAGGTTAATTTTGACCTCAAATTTATCGAATCACCACCTGAAGATGTCCATTTACAAGATGTTCATGATAAATATATAGCAGTTAATGTAAGTAAACTAGGGTTAAAGATTATCTAGAATTAATTTCTGAAACTTTAGCACCCTAATCTGCTCGGTATTTATGTAATTGCGAAAATTTGAAATCTGCTTAGAGTATTAGCCAATATAAAAGGACACGATTAATGAAACATCCTTTAATAAAGGCGTTTATATTCTGGAAATGGTACGCAAACACTTTAAAACTTTCTTTTAAAGTTGAGTTAAAATTAGTTTGCTTCGAATTTTTATAAAGCATGGAAGACTAGTTTTTAGTAAATATCATCGTAAGCTAGACATTAAAGTAACGTTAGATAATTATAATCGATCGTTTGATTTCTATGGATCTATAACCCATGAACTGACCGAAACGGAATGGCATAGCATTAATCTGTAAACTTTTATTGCTATCTTTTTAGGAAATCTGTATTAAATTATTTGTATTTCCTGAAAATATTTACCGACATAATTTATTTATTTGGCTTATCTATCCCAATTGGTTTAAATGCTATAGAATTTCTTAACGCAACGTCTTATAATGGTTCTACAAATAGATATGATATGATTGTAAGAGATTATAATTGTATTTAATAGCATTAGTAAATTTCTGATATTAGTAAGCTTGATAAATATAGAGAAAATTAGCGGTATACTTTACGAACTTTACTCCAGTAAGTCGTTGCTTACAGTTAGCAAGTATAAACCGATAGAGTATTTAGTGCAGTAGAGCGGTTATTTATCACACTCATGTATATTAACAAAATAGAGTTAAAATATTAGCAGAATTACTTCACGGAATAATGTACAAATTTGACTGGAGTTAACTTTACAGTTGATCTCGTAGGCAAATGGCATAGTTAATATGGTTAACAGGTATTTGATAGACTGTTTCTTGAATATTAACGCAATATATACAGGTAGTTTACTAGTCTTTAATTTTAAGATTCGTACCCTCTGTTTTAAACTCTATTCTTCTTTTTGGCTTTAGCAACTTCCTGGATCTTTTGGTAGAAATTTAGCTGTATTTATAACCGTTACAGCGATGCTGACATCACTTCTTTATTACCTTTTTGCTGGAGTAAGTTGATGCAACATGAATGATAAATTTTAGATGATATCTAGTGTCTGCTATTAATAAAGTGCAACCTATTAAAGGAACTATTCAAGCTTTGCTACTATACAAACATACGTGCTTTGAACTGATATTACATAAAATTCACTCAGCCAGCAATATCTAGGCTATAAAAATTAAGAACTTCAGCTAGAATTTTTACTTCCTGGTTAAATAACTTCAATCTAATTTTATTATTGATAATATCATAACACTCCATCAGACATTCAATCAGCTTTAATTTATACTAATTTAAGAAATAGCTACTTGCTTGACTTGTAGTTAATCAATCCAGAATAGTATTATTTTAAGTTTTTCCCTTTTTAAATTATAACAGAAAAGAGTCTTTCTAGATTTAATGAAGCAGAACCTTTTTGAAGTTCTTATTGCCGCTGTGGGTTATGTTTACTGCTTGCCGTTCAATAAGCCAATCGATTATTCTGTAATACGTGTTGGCGCTATTCTGGTGTTTTTACTTTTTGTAAACATTATCCTTGTTCTACGCAAGTAAATTAATCGTTTTAAAATAATGTCGATGATTAATTTTATTTTAGTTCTAATAATAGTGGGAATGAAAGAACGCCAGATTGAAAATTTAAAGCATAATCCTAGAAATAGCCTTGCATAATATAAGAAACAAGTTTAGGAAACTTAAACCTGCTAGAAAATTTCTTATGACCGAATTTTTCTTCTCATTGATTTTAGTTTATACGGCATTGGGCTGTATATTGCCATGTTCCTCAATATCATAAAAACAATCTTTATGACTTCCTTCGTGTTCATGTTATTCGTTGTTGCCTTTGCCCTTTCATTCACCATGATCCTAAACGATTTGGTAATTTCGAAATCGACAGCATAATACGATAAAGGCGATATTGAATTTCAAATTGACTGCGGAACTTCTAATAATTTATCTTTGAAAGAGCTCTTATCTTAGTGTAATATTCAGAAATTGCTTTCATATTTGCTTCTATAGCCATTTTTTAGTAGCCTTGATTATTCGGTTGTCACGGTTATGACGATGATGGTAGGAGAATTAGGCTATTACGAGGCTTTTGAAAGATTAAAAAGTACAGGGCGATTGCAGGGTTTCAAGATTGAGTTACTACTATTTGTTGCCATGATCATCGTTATTAATATAGCGTTCGCCAACTTATTGGTTAGTATTTTTCCTTAAGAAATTTTATGATTTTATTGTAACCAGAAATTATGGTCTAGAACTATGTTATAACAGATTGCATTAGTTTCTGATATTTATGTGTTGAAATACGGTAAATAGTCAATATCCGAATACAAATGGCGATTTTTAAGTGCAGTTAAAGAAGCTAAACTCTTTTTCATTGTGGCATAATTTTTTGATTTTAAGGTGGGTTTAGCTGTGGGTGATATCCATGAAGTTAGAGAAAGTGCAAATTTAGACCAATTAGATGGTCAATTACAAGTTATTATCGGGTCTTATGAAGCCTTTCCATTATTTCTGAAAAAAAAAATGTACAAGTCCACACTTATATTTAGGATAGACCAGAATACTGGCCTATTTAAAAGGGTTAGTCAACTTTGTAATTTAATATTCTTAATATTTCTTGCGTGATTAAAATAATAATATATAAAGGAAACAGCTATAGCTAAAAATACTTTGTAAAGTCAAATTTGAATTGCAAATAAAGTGTTACCTAATTTATACATTTGTATATGTCATATCTATAACGAGACTAGATCACTTCATATGGATTAAAAATAATCATTACAATTTTTATTTAACATGTAGCGGCAATGGAATTTCCTCACCGCTTACATTAAGCCAGTTAAAGAGGATAGTGGAGACACTTGTCAAGAATCGGAACTTACAGAGCTGAAAAATCGTGTAGCTGCGCAGGAAATTGAGTGAGTTTAGATTATCTTATAGATTATTAATTTAGTAATTTCTAACAAGATTTTGACGACACAAAGTATTAAAAGGGAAAAGTGAACTTAGAATTTACAGAGTCTGATAACATATATTGCCTGGTTTATCTTCAGAATGATCAGAATGAAAGAGCTATTAGAGGATGTGAAATCCGACGTCAACTTTCAGGGTACCGTTGCCAGATTTGAAAATAAAGAAATTATGGAGCAACTACAAAAAATTTCTAAATTGCAGAATCAAAATATTACATAGATCTTACATGTTGATTCGGTCATATATTCTTAATGTAAATAAGTTTAATTTGCAGAAATTTTAGCGTAAAACTACCGTAACCTATCCTTTGATGCCATAGCAATGAGATAATAATTAATATTAATACAGATATGCCAAGAATATTTCTATTTAATTTCCGACATAGATTTTGTACTGTTATTCATTTAAAAAAGATTACTTTTCTAAAGACAAAATCCACTTGCGTCATCTAGAGATTACTTTTCCAAAGACAAAATCTGCCTAAGCTACTTAGAAGGTTACTTTTATTCTAAAGATAAAATCTACCTAGGTGACTGCTACATTGCAGTATAGTTTAACAGCTATCGAGCCACTGTAGTTACTAGTATTTCTAACTTAACTTGATTTATTTCTCTTCCCTACCTATACAATTTACGAGGCCCAGTATTAGGTTGCTGATAATGCAAAAATAAAATAGTGGCTAAGAAACGACCGATAATTTAATCTTATAGTATTTGGAAATGGAATTATCTCACGTCGTTGGTATGAGTAGCTCATAGTATTTTAATTAATGCAAGTTGGCGTACAAGTAAATCATTCGATTAAAGGCTTTTCATCTCTACTTAACTTGCAAATATGATTAAAGATCCAAGAACTACAGAAAAAATATATCGATATAACTTTGTATGACACACTATGATTCAGAATTGTTTTACCGCTGGCCAATACGTAAATATAGCATATTAATTTTTGCCATATCTCAGTACAAACGGTTAGATAAAAATAAAGCCTTTTGCTGGAGATCCAATTATACAAAATAAACCATTAATATATTACTGCTCGAAATTTTTCACCAACAAACCATTTCAACCGTGCTCTAGATTCTTCCTTTTCTACTCCAATAACTATATATATCTTCACCTATAAGAATTTTTAGAAAACTAAATAGAGTTTGCCTAAATATTCCATTCGAGAAAGTTTGAGTTATTAATTAAGCACGAGTAAATCTTAATGATTGCTAGAAACTAAGTTAATAAACTTTAAAGTTAATGATTCCTTACTTGTACGTTTATATATATATTATAGCTTAAAAGTATTTTTCTAAAAATTCTATATAGTTCGCTCAAACAGTCAATTCAAGCTAGTCTGAGTTATTAATATGGTGCAAGTAAACCGTAATGATTGTTGTTCCACTTATAATTAATTGTCTTTCACCAACTATATCAGATCTACTAGAGTAATGCTCATAGGCAGGTTACAGAAATTGCTACAGCAAATTTGTGAACTTCTATACTTTAAATTTGCATAATTTTATTTTCAATAGCTATTAAAAATGGATTTGCACATCATTGATGAACAATTAAAAAATAATTATGACATCAATTAGCAGTTAATGGAGTCATAATCATTACAAAAATTAAATTACTAGTCTGGTATGATTATTTCGTTTCCTTTATTAATCGTCAAAATTGTATTTGGATCTGATGCTGGGCAATTATTTTAAATCGTTTTAGTCAGTACTAGTAAGTAGTCCACGTATCTCTATACTATAAGGCTTGAGAATTGCTTGCCAATTTTATCAAGATTTATCGGATCCATATTTACTTACAGGTCACTAAAATCACTGGAACAAAGTCAAGAATTCCTATACAGCAACTCGTTGCTCATCGTTCTCATTTCATTAGACATATCTCTTTCTATTTGTAGCACATTGTGACGGAGTAATTAGCTGTAGAGTTGACGATTGACCGAGTAGTGTACGCGTGTAGTTAGAGTAGCCTTGGATGTCAAGACTACCTTGGTTTAATAAACTATTTTAAAAGACCCAGGTTTCCTTGTCGTGGGCTGATCACGACACACATATAAACTAAGACAATCTGCAAATAGTTTTTATAAACTTCTATTATATTTCTTGCTATTCAGAACAAATTTATGTGACAAACTATGATGAATCCAAAAGTGTATTTATGATAGCGGTTACATGCTAATTAATGCAATATGCCACAGTTCATTTAGTAAGTCTTGGGCGTATTCTATGCGTCGTAAATTTTGCATTATTCTTGTCGATAATGATTTCTTATTTATTAGCCATCTCCCTTTCTATTTCTAGTATACACAAACACTGACAAGCTGCAAATGGTATTTATAAATTTTTGAGCTATTGCTTGCTATTCAGAACGAGTTGATGATATAAACCACGACGAATGAATAAACATATTCATGATGACGATAACATGATAATTTATGCAATATGCTGATGTCACAAACCAGCTTCGTGACAAGGATAACGTAAAACAAATCTCTAAATTACTATAGTCTCCGGGATTCAGTATCCATACTCACAAGAATTTAGACGCCTTTGATTCTACGTTAAACTCAACTAGACAATTGAGAACTGCTTTATTCAACTATCTGACGGGCTTATATACACTTCTACAGCAGCTAACATTCACAAGTCATCTTATAAAAATACTTAGGTGAGATAACTAGTTTTTCACAGTCGGACTACAATATGTCCATTCACAGAATCAGTGCACATTACAGCACAGCATTAAATTTACTGTAACACATTTATAATTAGAGTAATTCCTATAGTAAGTAACTAGTTGTAATATAATATCACTATATTATATTAACCAAATTTAGATAGCTATTTCTTCACGGTAGTTCGTACCGTGACAGCTGAAGTTTATTCGGTACGTCTTGGGCGCGTTATGTTCGTCATAAACTTTACATTATTCTTTGCTGAATACACTCTGCAGGCGTTAATTGTTCTTGATATAAAGAAATTCAATTTCATCCTTGAAGAAATGTTCAAAAAGTGAAGATTTCTGTCAGACAATATGACATGGTATCCATAGCAACCATTGAACTTATTCATCGAGTGATTAGCTCTTTCTTTTCAAATTTAGCCGGAAATAGTTGTTAATCAGTTGCGATTCAATGGAGTAAATGGAGTAAATAGTCAGATGTTGTTTAGAATAGTTTTAAAATAATGTATCATATCTGATGGCAATAGAATTAATAATGACTATTAACTTAATGATAGGATAGGCCAGTTATTTTTTATCCTATTTTTAGTTATAGTATCACTTAATTGTACAGACTTGGATCTATCCGTCACTCAAGTCTAGAAAGCTTCCTTGTTCATCATCAATCAAGTTACTAGTGGATTTATGCTTAGGCTGTAATAGAAATTTTCATTTATTATAATGGCGAAAGTAAATAGGATCAGTATTATGCCTGGTAGTACCGATAATAGTAGTGATGTCGAGGAAGGAACGACCGTATGTTTTCCGCCTTTTAGGAAGAAAAAGACGAATCATGCGAATAAGTTAAATTCAACATCGGAGAAAGTGCATGGAAGGAAAATGTCTGATTTAGTTGCAGGATCTTTCGTAAGCCTTAGCTTAGCTATTGCAAAAATGGGTGGAATAGACGTTTATGATGTAAGTTAAGATATGTACGAGCTTAAACTATGAATAAATGGTAAGGCCTTCTTTTAATGTACAACGTTACTTTACATTGAAAGATAGACAAGGATTTAAAACGTTATGTATTTTTGATAATATTTATTTTGCTATCGATGAAGTTAAATGGTATTAATTACCTATCTTAAATGAAAAGGCCACCTTTCCCTAAGTGATAACATTAGTACTAGAAGCATTATTAATTAAAGAGTTAAAATTTTTTGTTTGGTTTACATGATTGAGGATAAAATTATAAATACGTAGATAGTTTGACAGTCAGAAACAGCCCTTTTTAGTGTATCTGTAGGATTTTCGTATTAGAAATACGACGACAACTTTTCTATTTCTACGCGCTATAGCTTGAAAATTTTCGCCAGAGCCATTACAGAAAAAAATAGTATAAGGAAAATCTTTTCAATTAAAATAAAAATAACAATGCTAATAATGAACTGGCAATTGGAATCGTAATTACAATAATTATGTATCGGGTAGAAATATCAAAATTGTTGTAACCTTACAAGATTAAAAATCGCCAGATGGCCTTCCATTTTCACTTATAAAGTATAAGAATTAGTAATTCTGCTAAATAATCAGGAAAAAATCTAGATGTGATAAACTTTTTAACATATTAGTGAATATGGGTACAGGTAACGTGTGATTAATTCTTCGCCAGTTCGTTCTTGGTATAATTAGCTAAAATTTTACTAAGTATTATTCTATTTCTTATCCCTCTATGTTGTTTATTCTTCATTAAAACTTTGCATTGAGTATAATGTGAAGTGTTTGCTATCTTCTTCCACATATCAGCCGATACATCGGGTTAAAATTTCTATTTGATTATAGTAGCCACTAACACTACTATTAGACCGTCTATCGTTACTCCTAAAGAAACTCTAACTGGTAGATTCGGGTAATAGTAATGTTTATTACATACATCAAAAGGCTTGCACGTAGATCTAAATAAAACAGAAGCAATAAAGCAGGTAATAGACTACTGTCTTAATGTATCATTACACTGGCTCCGAATTTTCTCTCTACATCACATCAAATCATCTAATCTTGCATTATATACCTGTACTGTTCACACCATTGCCATGTAAATATCTCCTGACACGGCAGGCATTTGTCTTCATATTATTTCTACAAAATCGGCTTAGTACTATAATCCAATATAAATCATTGAGTTTTCTATACTATCTCATCTAACTTTAATAGTGATTCCTACATTTATTCAACAATGTCCGATTCTGATTAATTAGTCAACCAAATTTATTTCAGGCAAGTACCATCCAAAGAATGATCTGTAGCTACTTCAAGTATATATGCATTGCACATTGATTTCATACTACATTTAAGCCTATTATAAAAACGCCGCAAATATACTATCACGGATATTTCAAATAAAGTAAATTCATGCAAGATTTGATTGAAAAGCAATCAAGCAGTAGACTGGTTCAATGAATTTCAATAAGAATATAACTTTCCGGTTAAAAGCTTATCCAATGCCAAAGTCTGATTTATTGATTGATGATGACAATCCTTAATTAAACTATTTTCCAGCATGAAACATAACAAATCGCTTACCGGATACCACCTTTCCGGTCTATTAGAAAAAAAAAGCGCTAGCACGTATTTCAGCAAGCTTATTGTACTTTGTGAATCAATCAATATTGACGATCCTGATGAGATATACTGCTAGGCCTAAAAATGTCCCGCATTGCTTTATCTTAATTCTAAAAATTGCCTTGCTAACTTTATTTAAGTTATATTAAATTATTAAATAGCTATTAATATTATTCTATATTACGGATCAATTCGTTACTTTTTTCTTTCATATCTAGGCAGTTAAAAAGGGAAATTTAGATGACTTAAAAAGGGCATTTAAGTCACGATTTTACTTGGATAGAATCAATTATCCAGACGAAAATAGCTTAACTCTTATGCATCATGCAGCTATCCATAATCGCGGTGAAATTATTAACTGCCTAGCAAAACACGAAGCAGGTGCTATTAGCAATCATTACTTCTTAATCGCTGTATCCAATTTATTTTCTATTGCAATCACCGTCATATTGTAAGAAATTAGCTTCTTTTAAAGATCTCTACCTAAACTAAGCGTTTTTACTATTACCTAGCTATTGATGTTACCATCGGAAACGCCGAAGTATCACCATTACATCTAGCTGCAAAACATAATTCATGTGCAGCAGTCAAAGCTCTACTCCAAAATGATGCCATGCTTGATGTCGTCGATAGTACTCTAAGAACACCTTTGCATTATGCCTGCGAAAATGGTAGTAATGAAGCTGTGGAGGTAATATTCAATTTGATATTTCAGAAAGATCTAGGCATAATTTATGGAATCATTCCGCTTTTCTTATTCAAATAAATCATAAAATAATGTAATATTTAACTGTATCTATTTAGACTATTTTATATGAGGCCGACCTCAAGAAAGTGACCCGAACCATTATTAACGCCTATGATAAAGAGCGAGAAACATCGCTACATTTAGCAGTAGCAGCTTGTTCTAAAAATATCGTGCAAAAGCTGGTAAGTGAAATTAGAGTTTATTTAATCTTTAAACTGGAGCCAATAGATATTTTTAGCTGTAAATTTAGCTATAGCGTACTGCATGCAAACATATATATATATATATATATACATATATACATATATATATATACATATATATGTTATACATATATATTCGATTAGACAAGCAAGCAAGATTACTTAAGAATTGTTTTAAATCTTGATTTTTGCATAAAAATATAAAAATATGCAGAATAAATTTACTAATATAGGTGGTAGTCTTCCTTGAGCTGTTAGATATATTTAGCTTTAAATTTAGTTATTACGTACAAGCATAAGTCGATAAGAATTGTTATTAATCTTGATTTGTGCATGAAAATATAAAAATAAGCAAAACGGAGTACTAGTGTATGTAGGTGGTAATCTTCCTTGAGCTGCTAGATAATTTAGCTTTAAACTTAGTTATAGATTACAGCTTAATAATTTAACAGACAAATATGAATCTATGTTGATAATTGCTGTTAATCTTGATCAGTGTATGAAAATATAAAAAAAACGCAGAGTAAATTATCAGTTTCGGTAGTAGTCTTTTTACTAACTATTCTAATAATTAATAATCTCTGAACATCGCCTTAAATTCTGCTAATTTGATCTCTAATTTTGTTAAATCTATAATATTATGCTAAAAATGCTGTATTTAATGTTAGCTTCGAAGTGGAGCAAATATTTATAGAAAAGATGTGCCTGGTCATACAGCATTGCTGTTAGCAGCCAAGCGAAAGAAAACTGAAATAATGAAAATAATACTAGAATTTGGTAAATGCTTAAGCTTTAACCTAACTTACTTTGAGTTGTTTCTGCTAGCCCATACCTTCAGATTGACATACAGGAAGTATTTTACATATATTTTCATTGCTAACTGTCGCGCAAGTCTGGATCTAATTATCAATATAGTTTTACTACTAAATCATAATATTTGATAGATTGTGCAGTTGTTAAATTCTATAAAGGAATGAAACTCTACTTATTTTTTATCTGCCTTGATTAGCCGCTACACAGGGAAAACATGATTATGTACTCGTTCCAAATGAACTTGGAATGACAGCTATTCATTTATCAGTTGATTCAGGATCTGTCGAGGTATCTCTCGCCTTAAAATGTTTCGATATAAAATAGTTTTACTGCTTTAGGCTTAGTTATGTAAGCGGGGCCGTAATAAGATTCTTTTTATAATAATTTTAATAATTAATTGCTTTCATAAATGTGAAATACTAGAAATCATAATATTGGCTATTGCTCAGAATATTTGACATTTCTATCTTTCATCAGAATACAAAATTATGCATTGCTTTTGGAGCAGATATAGAAAGCCAATCGGTAAGTATATAAGAGCTTAAACACAAAATTAAGCCACGATCGGAATAAAATCTTCACTAAAATAGAGTAATACCGTTAATCTTGCATTGCAATGCTAAGGTTATTATATTTTCGTCAAATAACTTGCATAGTCTGAACTTCTAACTCCCTTACATTTGGCTGCATTGAATGGATATTACGAAATTACAGAAGTTTTAATTGCAAGAGGTGCTAAAGTTAATACTCCTGATTCGAAATCCAGAACGGCTTTACATTATGCTGCTTTAAGTAATAATGTCAAATTGATGAATTTCTTAATGAATAATGTAAGATCAAGAAATATTGTGAAGTTAGGCCAAGCCAAATAAATTAAGTTAGAAAAATTAATTATAGTGATCACGCTTTTAATAGGGAGCCTTAGTCGAAGTCAGAGATGCTAAATTGCAAACTCCGTTAATGGCAGCAGCCTATCATGATGCCGCTGATGCAATCGAATTTCTATTACAAAATGGTGCAAGCACTGAAGGACGAGATCAAGAGGGCAGGAACTGCCTTCATTTAATCGCAGAAAAATATTGTAAAGGTGCATTGACGGCTGTTATAGAAGTAAGTTTGGAGATTTTAGATTTATAGCATTATCGATACGTTGCGCAACAAAATTGTAAATATTTTTTTACATTGTAACATTTAGCACAGTAGCATCGATCTCATCAACGTTCGTGATAAACTTGGGCTTACTCCACCACTAACAGCTGCATCCTCTGGATCTGTAGCTGTAAGAGGATAATAATAATTGTAGCTAACATAAGTTCTTGAATATATACTATCAAAATCTATGTTAAAGTTCTTCTGTTAGAGAATACCTGAATGAATGAAATATAAATGATTCGACAGCATCAACTAAGAAACTAAGAATCTTGCAATTATATTTTAAATAATGTACAGATATTATTGCAAATGGCTCAGCGATTTCAAGAATTTGTTATGCAACATGAAGACAGCAATAGCAATAACATCTTGCATTTAGCTGCATTAAATAACCATCGCGACACGGTTAAAATTATCACCGATCACATGCCGTTTATTAATGTTAATTCACGCAACGCAACTGGGCAGAGACCTTTACATTTAGCTGCAAAGAACGGCAATAATCGAGTTATACAATATTTAATTAAACATGGAGCTGATGTTAATACTAGGTAACTGTACATTAAAATAATATGTGTATGATAGCTCATTCAAAGTAGGATATTTGACTAACTGTATGTAATATGTTATTTGGATACGTATTGAATGTGTAATATAAAGCTAAAATTAACGCTTATGAACTTACTTGATTTTAAAACTATGGCAATAGAGGTAGCACTTTGAGGCATCTTATTTTACTTTACTAGGGATAATTGCGGTTGGACTCCTTTGCACTATACTGCAAAATATGGTTTTGCCAGCAGTGTTCAACTGTTACTATCAAAGGAAGCAATTGTTGATGCTTTTAATGAAGGAAAGGTGAGGATTGAATAATTCTGGATTGCGGTACCAATGCAGACCAGATTAATATAATATCAATTAATAATGATAACCAAGAAAGTTATGCTAAATTAAATTATCTAAAATAAGGCAATTCTTTAAGTAATCCAGCACAAGATGAGAAATTCCCACTATAATTCAGTAGAGCAATACTGACTCAATTGTTTTAAATAAGCTATTGCAGGAAATATTTATTAAATTCTATTTACTAAAGTAGTAGTCAGGTGATTACAAAGCTTATTATTCTTATATACTCATATGCAGCTTATAAATTACATTATATCAATTTACAATTTAACTGAACGAAGTTTATTACACAAGAGGGTAGTAATTACTTTAATGTGTTAGTCTGCAATCCTGCTTGAAGAACTCCACATCAACTTTAAATCAAAATTACAGCACAGCTCGAAAAAATAATGTATCAACCATAGCATTATCACATTTATACTTCCTGTTTATCGTTAATTAAATAAAAGTACAGCTTGAAAGAATGCGTCAGTAACAGTATTATCACACTTACATTCCCGTTTTCTTGTTCATTAAAATGATTTCTATACCTTAGAAAACGCCGTTGGTGCTTTCATGCGAGTCAGGGCATATAGAAGCGGCTAAATTGTTGCTGGAAAAAGGTGCAGATCCTTCTGTTAGAAATGATAAGGACCAGAACTGTTTAGATATAGCTTGTGAATTTCGCTACAGTGATATTGGCCTAGCTATAATTGAAACAAGATTGTAAGTTCTCGATTTCTTACACTTATTGAACTATATTATTCTACTCCCAATATATGAACTGTTTTAAAGCTGAAACAATAAATTTCATTTTCTTTAGCTATATGGATATATTTAAAATTAAGAATCATTTCTAAGTTTGTTAATATAACTTCCTTATGAAATGTTAGCTGGGATAGGGTTATGGATAATAGATCATTTGACGGCTATAATCCAATGAAACGATTAATAGAACGATTACCCCTTGTTGCAGAGGTAAGTAACAAACAGTGCTATATCGAGTATACGGTCTATCTTCTAGTGGTGTTGTAGGGTATAAATTTGAGATGCTCCGAAAATGATGTATGAAATTAATCATTTTATTTTCACAATTATGAATTTAAGACCAGTAATCAGCAAAAGATATAAATATTAAGCTATATTAGGAGTCAAGACAAAATAATTAAATCGATTATATCAATACATTAATACTTTTACTTGTGGTTGTTTCCTATGGCTCTACTTCCCATTAATTTCATTTTCTGGTTTATTTATATTCAGGCCGTTATGGACAAATCAATAACATATACGAAAAGCAAATATGGTAAAGATGAATGGAAACAGGTAGAAAGTATTTTCTGAAACGTACTCGTATGATTGTTATATACGAGTATATACCATCTAGTTGCTATTATCACAAGCTAGAAGGATCAGATCAACCGTTTATTTAATTAATTTCTCTGCATTAGTTCTAAATAATAGCGTTTAGATAGCTGTAAATTAGCTACATATAAATTTAGATTTGATGTCAAGCTATTTTATATTCTTAAGGTCGATAAATTGACTTGCATAATTTTAATGGTAAAGATGACAACAATTATTTTAAATTCCTATTTTTCTAAATTTAGGTAGCTTTTGATTTTACACACCTTGAATCATCACCTGAAGATACTCATTTACAAGATGTTAAGGAAAAATATATTGCACTGAATGTAAGAATCTCTTTAAAGGCATTCTACTTTAGATAGACATAATATTATAGAGTTATATTCTGTCACATTGATGAGCTCTTGTCTACCAAACTTAAGTATCTGTTGCACCTCATGAGATATTTTTAGCTTTCAGTTGTGAAACTTGTAGCAGGTAGAGAAAAATCTGTCATTATCTTTAACAATCTTCTCATTGTCTATTGCAGAGTATTTGCGCTCTTGATCGTGTTAGACTGATGAAACATCCTTTAATTAACGCTTATGCATATGCAAAATGGTACATAAGAACATTAACGTTTCATAAAAGAGCTATCTATTCGTATGATATAGTATTTTGAGATAAATCATAAAAATGATACAAAATCTTCTTTATTGCCAGTAATACGAATTAATTAGATTAAACTTCGAGCAGACCTATTTAAATTATTAAATTTAAGTATGATAATCGTTTACGTAGTACAAAAAGAAACATTGATCATTTGTCATTCCTCTGCAATCATAGGAAGGCAGCTCTTCAACTTATATACGTGTGTAAAATAGCGTTAGATATTCTCTATTTATTTGGATTGGGTATTCCTATTAGCATGAATACTATAGATTTCGTGAATTTTGTGCAAAATTCAAGTGTTCCAAATTCCTACGTTTCAATAGTAAGTTTGCGGTAAAATCGGTGATAATCTTTGTAATAAAATGGAAACTTGTTTTATATTCATTTTTCCCCAATTCGATATATAAATTGTCGATATATCTTACCTTAATGATGAGGAAATCAGTTGCATACTAGTCAGTATATTACATCTATTGCGTTTTTTTTTTGTATTAGGCCAAACCCGGAGTTCCTATTCGAAACATTATTGTATTTATTACAGTGATGGTAATTTTATCAACCTTAAGCTACTTTTTCTTGGCTGGAGTGAGTATTGATATCTTCAGGCTAATTCTAACTCTAATAATAACGTTAGGCTTCTTTTCCCATATCAACATTAGCGCTTAGAGTTGTCATGAAAGTCCCAAATAAAACTTGAATTAAAAAGCATTTACGAAGAATTAAAGTGTTTTAATTATAGCATTTTCTTGACAATTTCTTATTTTCAGCGGCGAATTTTCCTCTATTTCTTGAAACAAACTTTATTTGAAGTGCTTATATCAATCTTTGGTCTGCTTTACGCTCTACCATTCGATAAGCCGATTAATTATGGGAGTATTCGTATTGGAACGCTTCTTGTTCTTTGCTTATTTGTCAACATCATATACATATTGAGAAAGTAAGGCTGACTTAGAATTCATATTCTTTATAATACAAATCATTAAAATAGCTTTATGAAAGTAAAGCTATTGTTCAGTGGATGTAAAAAAGTACCTTTACTACAACAGATGCCAGTTAACTTTACTTATTAAAGTACGTATGAAGTGATAGTTTGCTAAATGCACTGTTATGAGACAAATTACTCTACCAATAGAGAAAAAACTGTTTTAAGTGTACTAATAACCATAAAGATATATAGAATATGACGGTTTATTTATTTCTTCAAGTAATGTTTTTCCAATTCTGTATTAAATAGATACATACAGCTGTAATACAGCTTCGTGTATATATACGAGTAGTGTGTACATTTAATTAACGGATGATATTAAGGATTACAATAAAGCAATGATTAGATTGTTACTGTATAGGTTTAATGATGTTAATCTTGCATTCTAGTCTTCCTGGTGTAGGCCTATACATATCAATGTTTTTTGCCACCATGATGACCATTCTTAAAGCTTCAGTGGTCTTTGTACTATTTCTGGTCGCATTTGCTGTTGCTTTTTCAATGATATTAAGCGATATGGTAAGAAAATTGTTAACACGCATTCTCAGCCATGTTTTCCTGTTATAGTAATAGATGCAATATATAAAAGATACCGCTAGCTCAATACATTGAGAAATCAAAACACACTATTGTAGCAGTTTTACTTATTAAATGAATTCTTTATTACTGATACAGACAATATTCCGTGGGTTTGATATCGCAATAGTTACAGTATTAACCATGATGACTGGAGAGATTAATTATGCCGATACCTTCAGCCATTTAAGTAGTACAGGAAGATTGACTGGGTTTAAAGTTGAATTATTACTTTTTGGAATTATGGTTATTGTTATTAACATTGCATTTGCAAACTTGCTGGTGAGATGTAGAAAGATTATATATTCTTTAAAATTATTACCAATGCTAATGGAGCAATTCTATTGATAGAAATAAGAAATTCAGATATTATGCGCGGGTTAATTATCATGTAATTGATTAGATTTAATCTTAAATTTCATAATCATTTTGTATGAGGATATAATATATCCTAGATAACTCTATAGTCTAGTTTATTAGACTTCTATAGGATTATATCAGTATCTATTTTGATATATATGATTTGTTACTAGCAGCCTTTCTTTTAGATAGTCGTAAAGCCGTAATGAGTTATATCCTTTTAGTATTAAGGATTATTTCTTAGATTATAATGTTTGAAAACCTAACAAATTATAAATAAGCTAGCCATTATAAATGCTAATTTCATCGAAAAATGAGTAAGATGTAATACTAATGTGTCGTTGAGCATACTAGTTCATTATAGTAGCTGAATTAACTGAGAAATATGCCCTAAAATCCAATATATAGATTGGTCTTGCCGTCGGTGATATAAATGAAGTCAAAGAAACAGCTAGCTTAAACCAAGCTAAAAATCATTTTCAGTTAATTATTGGATCATACGAATCATATCCGATGTTCATTAAAAAGATTATGCATAGTCCAGGATTAACTATCAGGAAAGATAAACACTCGAGCTATTCGCAAAAGGTAGACATTTTACAGCTTATGTCTTAAAAAAGTTAACAAAATCTTTTAATGTTATCCTTTCTTAAACAATGTAATTTAGCAAATTTGGCATAATTTAACTGCCAAATTAAAATTCATTCAAGAAGATAAAAATGAAGCTGATCAGGAAACTAATTTGAAAGACTTGAAAGCTCTCGTTTTAAGGCAACAAACGGAGTAAGAATTATTATGTTTTAAGCACTTTCAGTAAATCATAATTAATGAAATATAATTTTTTATAATTATCTTCAGAATAAGTCGGTTAAAAGATTTAATTGAAGACGCAAAATCAGATATTAACTTTCATGGCAATATCAACCGCACTGAAACCAAAAAACTGATTGATCAAGTCTTACAAGCAGTTAAAGCCGATGGAAGTGAAAAATATTCCTTCGGCTAATGCTATCTGAAACAGTAATACTTTTATTTTAATCTGCATTAGGGTATGCCTTATAACTTTTTTTACGTAGAGAGAATAAAGATTATTCTAACCGATTTTAATTTAAAATAAGCTGTAAGTATTCTGAGATGGATCAGTTGATCAAAATGTAAAGGTGACTATTAATTTACAAAATGTATAAATATCTGCAACATGCGTGTATACTGGCACAATATATAACATTTATGGAATATATTCAACAAATACATTATTAATGCTGCTAAATACCAGTTTAAATCAATTCTTATTATAACCATCTTTGTAAAATAGATTATCATGCTCTTATTTTAGTATTTCTTTAATACAATATGTGATATTGATCAATATTTCATTTACAACCTATTCTCTCTCAACCACATAATATTAAGTTTCAAATATCATTGTGTTCCGAAATCATCCACTGCAGTGTTATTTTTTTCACATATTGTTATAAACTATCATTTTATCCATTACTATCATGTTTACAAAGTATATAGTCTTGTTACCATGCTGTAGCTCACATTGAACTAATCACGAAGATTCTGGATTAATATTTTGCTTAGTATCACCAAAAGATTAGTCTTACGTTTGATTATTACAGTAAATTTTCGCATATCGCAACCATTTCACCACTAGTGTTTCGATATTGTGTTTGTTTATAATATCTAAAATGTATTCGAAATATGCACGGGTATTGAAACAATAATCTCCTTAACTATAATGCAGCTCGTCTTGTGATGACTTGAGATTCTTTGCCGTAAAATGTCACTGGTTTATATCTATATGCGAATACGTTATAAGAATATTGCTGTTTATTTAAGATGATTTTTCCGAGTAATTATTCTGACTTGTATCAGCCAATGTTAGTAATCAATTTATCTGCATTGCAATTTACTTGAATAAAATGCCATCATATCTAAAAACTATCGTAAATTTTTCTTGTTTCTAAAACACATATAGCAAATAGAAATGATCATTCACCAACGTTATCTAAAGCTTATTTACTAATATTCTGTTGCCGTTAATCGCTAAGCCGAATTTAAAAATTTATATGCAATCACTAATATCTCGTACTTTCCCATTTACAAACTACTCTACAAAATAAAATTCATATAGTTCTATCTGATAAATTAATAAACCAGATACAGGAAACTTAGAGATAGAAGAGCATTTAAAGGCCTTGCAAGTATTTTTTTAACCAGTCGCTAAAAGTGATTCTTTTCGAAATTATCAAATCGAAATTGAGAATTTTAATACAATTTCCAGCAGGGCAAGAGTTTAAAAATATTTTAAATCTTCCTTGCTCGGCTAGTTGATTAAAATAAACAGAACTTCCACTACAACTGTGAAATAATACAGTACCGTCTGTTGCTAGATGGTGCTTAACCTACAATAACTATCTTACACGTCTTCTACAATTTGCAGGGCGTATACTCGAATTATTCCTCGAGAAGGTGTCTTAGTAAGTTGATCGCTCTGAAGGTCTATTTCTGTCACTTTATTGAACCTCCGATCGTAATAACCTCTTATGAATGCTTAAGAACAAACTTGCGAAAGAAAAGTAAGATTTTTCAATATAATTATCAATCGTTAGAAATAACCAATTGCAAACTATTCTCATCATACTTAAGAGAGTCACATACAAGATTTTTCTAATATAGTCCTAAATATGATAGTAAATTCACGGAAGGTATATTACCAATAAACGTTTTTAATATCCACTACGATAGTCAAACAGCTAATTGGCAATAATGAATAATCTCATAATTGCTACAAATAGCTATTAGAATCAAAGTTTGCACGAAATGTAGCAATTAATTGGCTCTATTTCGACTATTTTCACTTCTATTGATTTCTTTGTTTTTTACAGAAAAGCATCATTGTTAGCCGCTGGATAGCTATTTGTAATTATTATAGTTAGTGTTAAGTAATCCATTTGTCTTAATTCTAGTCAGCCTGAGCTTTACATGCCAAATGTATCTAGATCTATGTAAGTAATACCAATTTGCAGCTATCCAAAATCATCAACGCAAAGTCAACGATTTTTATAGTATGCAATGTTTCTTATGTTTTATGCACTAGATAACCTCATCTTATACGACAAGTTACTACTCTCTCGTGGTATAAATAGGAGTAAAACTCATAAAACTAATCTTGCATCAAGCCGCTTATTATACTTGTGAGGAATTTGTTAGTCTTACTTACTGTATCTCTCCATAGTTAGTTGGTGACTAAGTAGCTAGTAAGTTAGTTGATCACTCACATTAGAAGAGAGTAGACAGTGGTATTACTCGTGTGGGTGACAATCCCACTTCTAATCTATATATATAAAAACGTAACCTATAAGCGTACTTTTGCAGTAGGAACCTTATCCAATATTTTTGATCAATTGACCATTTGAAAACTAGTCTATAGCTCATCCATGAACAAACCTACTTACTGCCGTAAGATAATTATACTTGATAGTTCATAGAGCAAAATAAGATTCTCTTTGCTTATAATAATAAATTCTACACCTGTTTTAGTTTTAGAATTGCAGTATTCCTTATTGAATTTATTCAGTGCATAATTATTGATCAATGGTTATGGCACAAAGAAATCCAATTCACTACTTAAAAAGGTAATAAAATCAGTGCAGGTTCTATAGAATGAATGTAGGCTGGTCTCCATAACAACCATCGAACTTATTCATCAAGTAATTACCTACATCGTTATAAATTTAGCTTGATATGCTAATTAAATCTTTGAGTTCCAGAGAGTAAATAGTGTTTATTCGCATCTTCTGAAATGAGATAATTCACTGTAGGCTGGCGAAACAAACGATTGCTCGATAGTTAGAGATAAAGTGAATTGTCGTTTCCTCTAGCTAGTTAGTATTGTAATTGAATTGAGTTGCAAATCCATTTGTAAAAACAGCTTGGAAAGCCAACCTTTATCGATCATCAACTAATCTACAGCTTAATGCTGAGCTTATACTGTAGCTAAAATTTCTTTTTTCAATATGACAAAAATAAAGAAGATCCATACCATGTCTGATAATGCCAATAATGATCAAGAAGAAGAAACAACTATGTGTTATCGGCCCTTTAAAAAGAGAATTACTGATCATTCTAGCAGCTTCAATTCAGTACCTGGCAGAGCTTGTCAAAGAAAAACTTCTAATATTGGTGTAGGATCATCAGTAAGCTTAAACTTAGCCATGGTTAAAATGAGCGGAATTGACGTATATGATGTAAGTCTAGCTGCTCAGACATACTCTAATATGGAATACTGACATTAAAACTAACTTGATATATAGCGGTTATTTTAAATTGAAAGGAGTATAAGGCTTGTCAAAGTTATACAAGTATGCTTTTGTAATATTATTTATTGGACAATCAAATTTTGGGAAATTTTACTTCCAATTGTCCCAAATGGAAGGATTGCCAAATATCCGTAAGATCTTCACCTCTGTATCAAATTAGAGATGCTATGGATTCGAATATTGAATAGTTCTAATTTCAGTTAAGATAACCATAGATGAAGTATGAGATGGATATTGTGGCACAACAAGATCTTCATTTCTCATAATATTGGGGATCTATTCATTCAGATATTGAAGTGTTTTAATTCTAGTTCAGATAAATGTAGATGAAGTATGAGATAGTTATTGTGGTACGAAAATACTTCATCTCTGTGTAATGTTGGAGATGCAAGTGATTCAAATATTGAGTAGCTTTAATTTTAGTTTAGATTACCATAGATGAAGTGTGAAAGGGATTGTGCCGTTACAATGCAATCATCATAACGATGTCTTTAGTATTTCTGCATTAGAAATGTTGTTATGCTAGCCTTTAATTTCTCTTGCAATAATATGAGAATTTTAAATCAACACTCTCTTTAGAATAGCATATATTAGGACCTATTCCATTAGATATTAAATGAATGCAGTCGACTGGAAATTGCCTATAATCAGGCAACAGTCCAAGTTAGTTGAATCATGATTTGTGATTTCAATCCATGCTTTGCCATCTTCACTATCCATCAGTAAATGGTTTGGTTGCAGGATTTTAATTACTTTTATTAATAAATCGACATTCAAAACTTCTTGACGGGCAATAGTATGATTTCTGTAGATGGTTAGGTCACGAAAATTAATGCTCAGGAACATATAATTAATTATCATAATAATTTTATTTTAGCAACGTTTACTACTTTAATAATTTCTATTGACGAGAACCCAAATTAAAAAAGCCGGTCCTATATTTTTTTTCGATACGGTATA
Organism: Trichoplax adhaerens; assembly: GCF_000150275.1. NCBI lineage: Eukaryota > Metazoa > Placozoa > Uniplacotomia > Trichoplacea > Trichoplacidae > Trichoplax > Trichoplax adhaerens. The sequence continues at coordinate 6,703,209 of NW_002060947.1, forward strand.
TAGGCAGCAATAAAGGGGAACTTAAAAGACTTGAACCGGGCATTCAAGTCAAGATTTTATTTGGATAGAATCAATTATCCAGACGAAAATGGCTTAACTCTTATGCATCATGCAGCCATCCATGATCAAGGTGAAATTGTCAACAGCCTAATAAATCACGGAGCAGGTATTCGTTATTACTATTTATTAACAGTATAATTAACTTCTAGCTTTCAAGAACTATCCTATCATGATAAATCAAGATATCATGAATTACAATTAATCGAAAAATGGCAGATAATAATGATGGCGATAGTTTATTTTGCACAATTATAAGACAGCAACATATGCATATGCCATGCCCATAAAAATCGATACTGATGCATACTACCTACAATAATATAGCTATTGATATCAGCATTGAAAATGCCGACGAAACAGCATTGCATTTAGCTGCAAAGTATAATGCATGTGTAGCAATCAAAGCCCTAGTACAAAACGGTGCTATGCTTGATGTTGTTGATAGCAATGCCAGAATGCCTTTGCATTATGCCTGCAAATATGGCTGCAATGAAGCTGTCAAGGTGATTTTTAATTTAACATAGCAAGGTAGCCTATCCCTTTTCGATTTTCCGTAATCGTAAGTACCCTCTAATTAAAAAGAAATAGTCAAGTAATGAGAAATTGAACTACTGCTTTTATAGACAATTTTATTTGAAGCCGATCTCATTAAAGCAACGGAAACTATAATTAACGCCTACGACAAAGAAAGGGCAACTCCGCTGCACTTATCAGTAGTAACTTGTTCAGAAGATACTATTAATAAATTGGTAAGTAAAATTAGAGCGTATTTAAATCTTTAGATATATACTGTGGGTGAATACTTATATCTTATAAATTAAATTATGAGGTTATGGATAGGTCCTTACGAATTGTTATGAATCTCGATCCTAATTAATGTAAAAAAATAAATAGAATATCGTCTGTTATAGTAGTTTATTGCATGGATAATTATTGTATATGTCGTTGCAATAGACTCACTCATACTACGTTACTGCACCGTTTCATCATCAGTCATGGCTCACTAACATACTCTAATCTATGTAAACTATTACAGTCGTTTACCGTATAGATAATTCATAAAGAGTATAGTAAAACAAATTATAATTTAATTTACTATACTTATCTCCAAATATACGGAATGTGTGAATTATTGTAGACAATTGCAATTCTTTATTCAATGTTAGCTTCAATGTGGAGCCAATATTTACAGAAAAGATGCAGTTGGGCATACGCCATTGTTGTTAGCTGTGAAGCGGAGAAAGACTGAAATTATGAAGATAATTCTGGAATTCGGTAAATGCTTAAACCATATCGAACTTGCAGAAATAAGCAGTGTCTAACTCTGAGCATGTCTTAATCAGCTAATTTACAAGGAAAAAAAGATTATGTTAGCGTTCCAAATAAATTTGGTATGACAGCAATCCATTTGTCGGTAGATTTAGGATCTATTGAGGTAAATATTATCTTATGTTTCGATATATCACAGATATTAATTTATCAACAGTGCTATATTGTAATTGATTATTCATGCTGTTATAAGATGCTAGACAGTAAATTTTAATAAGTGCTTCACGATTCTAAAATGGAAGCAATCATGATCGTTTATAATAATCATTATGTTCGCAATTTCTTTCCTCTATCAGAATACTGAACTATGTATCGCTTTTGGGGCAGATATAGAGTGTCAGACGGTAAATATATAAGAGATAAATTGAGCTAATTCGCTGATAGTCATCGCTAAATCTTTTCTGCTATGGAGCATTAAATGTTATAATTAGTGAAAATATGGCATATCGTTCGCAATTTTATCCGTCACCTGCACCTCTTGGTTTGATTGTTATATCATGGTCTGAAATCTTTAATATACGGTATATATACTTTGTCTTATAATTCATATAGCCTGAGCTATTGACACCGTTACATTTGGCGGCTTTAAATGGATATTGCGAAATTGCAGAAATTTTAATCAATAAGGGTGCCAAAGTTAATGTTTCTGATTCGAAAAACAAAACATGTTTACATTACGCTGCTTTAAGTAATAATACAAAACTAATGGATCTATTGCTAAACCACGTAAGACCACGCATAAAGCACTTTTAAATTCGATTCAAACATCCAAATCGAACACGATACGCTTACAATATTTCAAATAGGGAGCCCTGATTGAAGTTAAAGACATAAATTCTCAAACGCCATTAATGGTAGCAGCCAGCCACGATTGCGTTGTTGCATTACAGTCTCTAATACAAAGCGGTGCTAGTACTTCCGAACAAGATAAAGATGGCAAGACATGCCTCCATTTAATTGCAGAAATGGACTATAATGAGTCTGCAGTTATCATTTTAGAAGTAAGTTGCAGGCTTTTAAGTTTATAACATTAATTTTTATATGCTACGAAATAACACCTTAGAAATAACATTTAGCATAGCGGATTAGATCTCATCAATGTTCGTGATACCGCCGGATATACTCCGATATTAACAGCTGCGGTTACAGGACGTGTTCCGGTAAGAGGACAATCCATGATTGTAGCTGCCCTTTACTATAATTTATTTTAATTGATATAGAAGATCTTTAATTGAAGAACATAAATGAAATTAGATAGAGTAGATGCTGTAGACTAGGCTAGAAAACCTAACAAGTGTATGTTGAATAATTTATAGATTTTAAAGCATATGGTGGGACGATTTCAAGAATTCGCCAAGCAGCATCGGGATTGCAATGGCAATAATATCTTACATTTAGCTGCAATGAACAATCATCGTGATATAGTTAAAATAATTATCGATCATATGCCCTTTATAAACGTCAATGCGCGCAATTTTCTGGAGCAAGGACCTTTACATCTAGCGTCAATGAATGGCAATAATCGAGTTATATATATTTTAATTAAACGTGGAGCTAGTGTTAATTCCAGGTAGCTTTAGCTATATCATGAAGTAGATGATAGCTCATCGCAGATTATGCATATCTACTTTATTCAGTCCCGTAGTATTATAGACAGTCGTAATTTATACTATGTAGTTCAAAGGTGTTTGTTAAATTACTTTCTTGGTTTTATGCAGCACTGTACTAGCTACGTCTGCATCTTAGAACATTTTATTCCTCTCTTAGGGATAATTCCGGTTGGACTTCTTTACATTATGCCTCCAGTTGCGACTCTGAGACCAGTGTCAAACTTTTACTATCTAATGAAGCAACTGTTGATGCTTTCAATGAGGCAAAGGTTATAGCTAAATAGTAGTTGCTACAATATGCAGTAGATGTTGGGATGCTTTACTCAATAGAAACTGTAGATATGCGGGTTATCTAAAATCTACCTTATTAATTCCAAATTTGGCTATTATATGAAGCAGTTCATAGAACTTATTACTATCTTTCGTTGAGGCATATACTACTACATCCATATACAAAATGCTACTTGAACAATTATGATATAGTTTTCTAGAAAATTATTAGGCGACAGTATAATCATACCTCTATCTCTGCTTTAATTGAATAATTTGATATTATCTAGAAAACACCATTGCTGGTTGCATGCGAGAAAGGAAATACAGAAGCAGCTAAATTATTATTAGAAAATGGCGCAGATCCATCTAACTTAAACGATAAGGGCCAAAACTGCTTAGATATTGCTTGCGAATTCCGTTACAAAGATATTGGTCTAGCTATCATTGAAACAAAATAGTAAGTTATTTTTTACAATCACATTAGTCTACTCATTTAAAATTAAGATGAAATTATAAGGAAAAATTGACATAAATCAGTCTTATGCTTTAAGCTTGATTTCATTATATGTCTTCCATGCAACTTTACATGAAATGGTAGCTGGGAAAAGGTTATGAGTAATAGGGCATTTGATGGTTACAATCCAATGAAGCGATTAATAGAACGCCTACCCCTTGCTGCAGAGGTGAAGATTCTATATAAAGAGTGCATTCTATATTACTACTTAATGTTACTATGAAGTACGATCCTAAGAAATAGTATAAATGATGATTGAAACTCCCAAATACTTTCATAAATCTCAACTTTTTCAAATCAGTAGAAGATTAGATTGACACGCTTAGTTAATATGAGAAACTAAAAAGTACTCGTAAACAGCTCAATAACAACTAAAAACTTACGATAACATTGTGCATGAATGCTCTTTTCTGATGTTGTTAACTTGTATATTTATACTTAGGCTATTATGGACAGATCAATAACTTATACTAAAAGTAATTATGGAAAAGATGAATGGAAGCAGGTAGGTAGCACTTTGAATTTACCGTAATTTGATAATTGTTGGTGCAGAAGGCTGCAATGATCACGAGTTCAACGAATCAATTCAGCCATTATTTAAATTGATTAAAATTTTCTATAAAAATTCGAGAGGAGATTATTCGAATATAATTAGTGGACAGTTTACGATATATATGGGCTTTCATTGAGTTCTTTTATTATTCTTTAGATAGACTAATGTCCATTCATTTAGATTTATAGCAGAAAATGAATAACTTGTGATGGATGGTTCGAAGAGTCAGTGGCTACGAACTTAGTAGCCATTCACAAAAATTATGCAAGGAGTTTTAATAAAAGTGGATACTTTATTGTAGATAGTGACGGAGGGACAATTTGGTAGTAACCGTAGATCAGCGTGTAAGCTGTCTTGAAGTAACGTGAGGAAGTACTACACTACGACTAGTGCAACTGACAAATATGAGGCAGAAATCATCAGTATTTATAGATTAAGAGATGGAACACATGCAGAGAACAGGATTGTAGAATTGGATGTGGCATTTACCATAAAAAGATAGATTAATAGTAAATGATTATAGAAAACAGCGAAGGCTGTAGGTGCTATAAATAACTAAACATAACAAGCTATATTTGAGTATAGTAGAAATAGACTATAAAGCTGTCTATATTCGGTACAATACAAAATTTCTATCTATATGTAAGAATAAGCTAAAGACTACAGTGAAGTCTGATCATACCACATCACTATATATCAGGATTATGTAATTGAACAGATGATACTTTCAAGCAGCTCCTGAACTATACAAATCACATAAATACTCTAGTTTAGTAGTAGTGAACGAATTCTATTGAACTATACTATTAATTTATCGTAAAGTTGCAATGTAATATTAGATAAACTACATTCCTTATCATGGATTCATACTCTCTGGTACAGAAACGGCTAATGAGGAGAAATTGTAGCATTATACATAGGGGCATAATTATACTGTAGCTTCGATATCTGAATAGGAAATTGCAGTCAGTACACGATAATAATCATACTTGATACACTAATGCTCTCATATGTCGTATAATCCTAAGTATTAAATCGAATCTTTAAATACTAGTATTTTTAAATCTGTTCGAGTGTTAACATCTAATCAGACAATTTAGTCAGTATGCTGTAAGTGATTGTACGTGATAAAATTAAGATATCTAGGCGTTCTACTTGTATTTCTACTATTTAATTAATTTTAAATTAACATTAGCATTATAAATTAATGTCTAATATTTATATTCAAATAAAATCATTTTACGTGTAAATCGTATTTTTATCATACGCATATATCGTGCACATTGCTTAAGCTTCTGTTCTTTTTAATTTAGGTTGCCTTTAAGTTTACATATCTTGAATCGCCACCCGATGATATCCATTTGCAAGATGTTAAAGATAAATACATTGCACTAGATGTAAGAATCTCTTTTATTTAAAAGGCACATCTATGTAGATTGACAAGATGATACAGGATTATATTATGTTGTAACGATATGCTGTATCTTATCGTAGCTAAGCATAAAGAAAAAAAGCTTGACTCTGAATCATAGAATTTTGTTAATACCAAGTTATCACTTTATTATGACTAACAATCATAACGGTTTACGACGCAGACAATAAGTTCTCTCGATCGTGTAAGGCTAATGAAACATCCCCTAATTACCGCATATGTCTACCAAAAGTGGTAATTTGTAAAATAAAAATCTTAAAATTGATCTACTCCTTCGTATGATAATTTGTGCTAAATAATACAGAAAAAGAATATGAACACTTTATACTTTTACTGGTCATGAAAAAAACAAAATATAACCTTATATCGAATATGTATAAATTTCTAGATTAAATCGTTACTTGAAATCTTAATAAGAAATATAGATTCGCAATTATAACACATTCTTTGCAATCGTAGGAAAACAGGTCGTCGAGCTATGTATTTCGGCCAGATTTTTTTGGACATTCTTTACTTAATTGGATTTAGCATTCCTATCGCTATGAATAATGCAGATTTCTTGATTTTAGTGGGTAATACAAATGCTTCTAGTGGTTTCTACGCTAATGTGGTAAGGTTATAATATAATCCAGGTTGTTTTCTCAACAACAAATTAAACAATTATCTCTAGTTTAGCTTTTAATCGGTATTCTCAGTTAATTTATTAAATCACTGACGGACTAGTGTATTATCTTAAAATTAGTAAATTTCTAGATTACTAATATGATCTTATACTTGCTCCGTTAACCATGCTATTGGCTCTCTAGGCCAGACCAGGAGTACCAATTAGAAACATTGTCGTTTTTATTACGGCTATGATTATGCTCTCTACCATTAGCTTCTTTCTTATTGCTGGAGTAAGTATTGATCAGTACACTAAGTCTGATTTAAAACTAAAATGTAAGATTAGACTCATCTCCATAGTTATAGATTGACGTTAAATTTAAAATATGTCATGAAGGCCTTAAGTGAAAAATTTTAATCAAAAAGTATACGCGCTGAAATCATATGTTCTGTCTTATAAGATTCTGTTACTTATTCTTTTAATTATAGAGGCGAATTATTTATTATTTTCTGAAGCAATCTATGTTTGAACTGTTTATAGCAGTTCTTGGATTGCTATACGCTCTACCGTTCAATAAGCCCATCAATTATGAGAGTGTTCGGATTGGAGCATTACTTACTCTTTGCTTATTCATCAACGTCATATTTCTGTTAAGAAGGTAAGACTAACTTAATGATCAAATAGATACGTAAGATTCTTGTGTTATGAGGAATCAGCTACTTTAAACAAGATAAACCTGCTAGAAATCTCTCGATTCATCTAGTACAGCTAGAGTATTAAATTAAAATTTTATTATTAAAGCTATCCCACTGTACAGCTGAACAAAACTATCAGGCTATGAACGTCCTCTTATAAATATCAACTAAGCGATAACATTATTACAAATTAGATCACAGTCGATAAATCATTCCAGGAATGATATATTACAAAAATACATTTAGATAAATACTTTCTCTATAACCTCTTCTATAGACTTATAAATTGCAGAGTTTATACATAACTGAGTATGCTACTTTATTTAAATCAGAATGGATTACTATTTTATTGAGTCTACAACGTAGAAACTGTATTAAAATAACTAACGGAAATCTTATATCTTAATACAGATAGCTATAATAGTAAGTTTCAGATACTGTACTGTAATGACCGAGTTATATTTTCCTGCTGTTACTGTTGGTTTGCCTACGTAACCCAAAATTTGAATCCGTACAAGTGTACCGTCTCATCCTATTAGCTACATACTGTACTGCTACAATTAGCTGAGAGCATTACATGCATTCTTGCGAAATTATGTATAGTATAACATCTATAGTATTATTTGATATGCTATCAATCAGAAACACTGTTATGATTAGAATTGTGAATTAGTCTTTAGAGTGCGAATGATTGAATGGATCGAATTCAGAGTTGTTATATTAGGCTATCATGACATACTGTAAGCCGATTATTAATGACTGTATTCTAGTTTTTCTGGATTAGGTCTGTATATTTCGATGCTTATGGCTACCATTACGACCATCATCAAAGTTTCAGTTGTCTTTTTGCTGTTACTTTTGGCATTTGCTGGAGCTTTTGCAACAATTTTACATGATGAGGTAAAGAGATCTTAACTTGCACCTATATAGGCGTATTTTATAATCATTTTTACGCTTCACTGTAAGTCTTATTGAAGTAATTAATCACGTAGCCTGAAACAAACGCTATCTTGCTCAACCGATCGCATATTGTTTTAGTATTATCCTCTAAATTTATTTAATTTTACAAATACAGGCTACTTTCTATCAATTTGACTCTGCATTAGTTGCTGTGTTGACCATGTCTGTCGGAGAGCTTAATTATGCCAGCTCCTTGCAGCAGTTAATTAATACTGGCAGACTTACGGGATTTAAAATAGAATTAATATTTTTTGCAGCCATGGCTATTATTGTTAATATTGCATTTGCGAATTTATTGGTAAGATTTCAGAGATTAGGAATAGTTTAAGTATCAATAAAATCAATGCAGCAGTTATCCAAGAAGAAATGAAAATACAGATAATACATTCGATTAATTAAGCTATAATGGTAATTTTCGCCGTTGCTTTTTATAAAGATAACCCACGTGAATCTGTATTTAAATTTCCTCATTATAACCGTCAATAAGGTTTATTTACGCTTATTATAATACAATCTGAACGTATTACAGGCTTTAATTTTAGTCTTAAGGATTACTTATTGATTTTAAAATGTTTAATCACTATCATGAATAGCCGTAAGAGTATAAATTTTGACTTAGAAAAAAGTCATTGAATGATCTAGATATTAACCAGATGTACTACACTTTTGGAGGATATTAATTCACTTGAATAGTTGTCTAACTTCATTAAGCGTCTTAAAATTACTTAGATTGGTCTTGCCGTGGGTGATATTAACGAAGTTAGGGAAACAGCTAGTCTAAACCAAGCTAAAACTCAGAATGAGTCAATTATTGGAGCTTATGAATCATTTCCAATGTGTCTTAAGAAGATTATGCACAGTCCAGAATTAACGATCAGAAAAGATAAAAATTCGAGTTATTTGCAAAAGGTAAAATTAACTAGGCGGTATAGATATCATTGCAAGGAAATAATTTTAATTTCTATGATCAAAATTTCAGCCTGCTTTTGTTAGCAATAGGGCGGTCAATAGCACAAAATACGATGAAAATGATAATTGGATACTGTATAGTTACTTAATTAAGATATCGGTAATTTCTTATGCTTGTTCCCAAGTGCAAGTTATAATTATCATCAACACAAAAATACTTGGGTACATGCTAGATCTATATTACTTACAGCTAGTTCAAAAATGTATGCACACTTTGCGTAATATTATGCAAGGAAGGCATAGCATACCTAGGTGAAATAATCAACCGCCTAAGTTTATTAGGCAATGTTTACCTTCCCTAGGGGATATACTATTGGACCTTAAATTAAACTATATTGCCTAATATTACTAGGTTGGGTATAAAATACCTATTGTAAGATGGGTATGCCACACTTGGTTATCATACTTTGTCAGCTACATATATGAAGCATTTATGTCATGTAATATTGAAAAAAATTTTCGAGAAAAATTTTGAAGCACACTATTCTTCTTAACACTATTTAGAAAACTTGGCATTCTTTAACCGATAATATAGCAATGATTCAGGAGGAAAAAGATCAAGTTAATCAAGACTTTGATTGTAAAAGTTTAAAGGCTTTCGTTTTCCGACAACGAACAGAGTAAGAATTACGTTGTTGAACACGCCGATTATATTACAATTAATGTTTGCAATTATTTTGTAGAATAAGTCAGTTAAGAGAATTGATCGAAGATATGAAGTCAGATATTAAAATTATCAGCCATTCGAATCATTTTGAAACTAATAAATTGACTAAGCAAGTCTTGCATAAGTTGCAAGCCAATGGCAATGAAACGGTTACTACCACTGTTGCTGACTGAAAGATTTGTACTGCTTTAACCAACATTATAAGTCAAATTTGATAGCAGCTATAAATATTTGCGAAGATACATGTATTGGTTATTTTTATGGCTAGAGGACGGCTATTTATCAAACTACAAACGTCTACCGTTACAAAACATGAGAAGACATCTAACATGCACGGTGGAATTTATAATGGCATGAATGATATATATTAACATATAAGTAGCTTAAAGAAAAATATATAACGAGGCTAATCTAACAATCTACATGTTTGCTACATGCATTACAAATCCAAATGTTATATTAGATAGACGATTACAAATAAAATGATATTCGTATATATCGCCTATAAAATTAATTTGTACCTATATATAGTCAGTATGTGTTGTGCTTATAATATGTCTCAAGATGTACAGTGCACACTTTCATGTCTATTTCGCGTGTAGAAATCTCCATAGACGTGATTTAGTACCTTTACTTTAAGTACTTCCCAGTTTACTATGTATCTTACCGATCAGGCTTACTGTTGCAGTATTTTCCTTCATAACTATATAATAATTTGCTTCAAAACTATTGTATCAAAATCTCTTCCATACGCTATAGTACTGGTACTACAATTTACTAAATGTTCCACTCATCTAACTGGTATGCAAAATATCACAATCAGTAGATTCTACTAAATATAACTAATATTTGAGCAAATGATGATAGCTTCAAATGTACAAGATATTAAAGACATATCTATCGTATTAAACGTAAAAATCTCTTTGAAGGTATTTTGCTGCAGACATATAAAATAATACAAAGTTATGTTCTACTGGTTTGACGAGCTGCAGTATATTAGAGCTAAATATCAGCTGCGCTTAAAGAGATATTCTTCGGTTTCAATCATGCAATTTATGGCGAATTGAGGGAAATCTAATGTTGCCTTGAACTGCGTTTGCTTTTTCTATTATAAAGTATCTACACTCTTCATCGTATTAGACTGATGAAATATCGGTATTAAATCTACGACAGAGTGCAAGTCCGATAAGCTTTTCAAGTATACACTGCTCAAACAGTAGATTAGCAACAATAAATACATTCATAATTGTAGCTAGTAAGTATTGGAAACTAGAAATTACATGCAATCTAATAACTAATTGGCTATGTTAAGACTATTTTACTTATATTGATTTTCTTTTGTGCATTATAGAAATGCTACCTTATCAGCTCCTGTTTGATTATTTGTAGTTATTTCAGTCGATGTTGGTAAACCATACGTTTTCATTCTAAGTTACTTGACCTTTAATCCTAAATACATCTATTCCTGCTTGCATAATGCTAAATTACAGCTTCTCATAATCAGTCCAGAGTTAAAAATTTCTACAGAATGCAATAATTCATCATTTCTCATGTCTCATATTCTAGATATTCTCATTCTATCGTACATGTCCTCTAATATATATTAAATAAATGCATATTCTACAGGTGTGTACCGCTACTAGAAGCCCTCTCAATATTTCTTGATTATTAACCATTTGGAAACTAGTCTATAACTTTACAATAAACAACATACTTGCTATATTAGGATAATTCTTACTTTGACAATTCATGAAATACATTTGTATTCTCTTTTTCATATACGTACTTAGTGAGTTCAAAACGTATTTTTAGAATTACATTATTTGTTATTGAATTTTCTCAATGCGTAATTAACGGCTATACCACAAAGAAATCCAATTCATTCCCAGAAAAAGGGCTAAAATCAGTGAAGATTCTATATGAACAGATTTAGGTTTGTTTCCATAGCAACCGTCGAACTTATTCATCAAGTAATTGCTCAATCTCTTCGAATTTATTTTGATATGCTAATGAATCCATTGAGTTCCATAGAGTAAATAGTATTTATTTGCATAGTCCAAAATAAGATAATTCAATATATGCCGACGAAAAGAACGATATCTTAATAGTTAGAGATAAAGTGAGTTGTCTCTCCTATAGCTAGTTAGCGTTAAATTAAATCGGAAGGCTCGAATCTAACCTGTTATAAAAGCAGCTTAGAAAACCAAACTTAATCCATCATCAACTAATTTAATGCTGTGCTTACACCGTAGCAAAACTTCCTGTTTTCAATATGGCGACAATAAATAAAATCCATACTGTGTCTGATAATGCCATTAATGATCTAGATGAAGAAACAGCTACATGTTATCGGCCCTTTCGGAAGAGAACTGTTGACCATTCCAACAGGCATAATTCAGTAGCAGGAAGAACTCGTCAAAGGAAAACCTCTGATTTAGCTATAGGATCTTTTGTAAGCTTAAGCTTAGCAATGGCTAAAATGGGCGGAATCGACGTATACGATGTAAGTCGGCTTATCTAGGTATAATCTGACACGGAACACAGACACTAACACTAATTTAATATACAACGATTATTTTAAATGAAAAGGCGTATAGAGCCTGCCAAAGTTATAGGAGTATGCTTTAATAATGCCGTTTTGTTGCACAGTCATATTTTTGAAAATTTTACTTCTGATTATCCCAAATGGAGTGATTGAATCATGACTATAAGATCTAAATTTCTGCGTAATATTAGGGATGCTATGTATTCAAAAATTGAGTAGTTCTAATTCTAGACAAGATGACTATAGATGAAGTGAGGGATGGATATTGTGGCAAGACAAGATCTTCATCTCTGTTCATATTGAAGATGCAGTTATTTAAATATTGAGTAGTTTTAATTTCAGTTTACATAATCATAAATGAAGTGTGATAAGGATATTATGGCACGAAAAGATCTTTATCTTTGTTTAATATTGGAGATCTATTGATTCAAATAGTAAGTAGTTGTAAATTTTAATTTAGATAACCATAGACGAAGTGTGAGGAAGATACTGCAGTGCAACGAAGCAGTCATCATAACGATATCTTATGGCATTTCTGCGTTAGCAACATTTTTATGGTAGCACGTAATTTCTCTTTCAATAACCTAAGAACTTTACACCAAAATTATCCCTAGAATAGCGTATATTAGGACCTATTTCATTAAAAATTAAATGAATTCAGTCGACCAGTAATAACTAACAATCAGGCAAAAGTAAAGTAAGTTGAATGTTCTTTACAGAACATAGTGAGAATAGTTTACCATCTTCCCTCTCCATCGGCCTATAGTTTGGTTGGAGGATCTTAATCATCATTCCTATTGATAAATTGATATTTGGAACTACTTGATCAACAACAATATAACTTCTGTAGATATCTAGATCATGAAAATAAATGCTCAGGAACAAATAAATTATCATAATAATTTCAATTTAACTAGACTTAATTCCTTATTAAATTCTTTTTCGAGAACCTGCATTAAAAGCCAGTCTTTCTTTCACTTTACTTCAATACTTTATATAGGCAGCAGTAAACGGAGATTTAGAAGAGTTGAGCCGGGCATTCAAGTCAAGATTTTATTTAGATAGAATCGATTATCCAGACGAAAACGGGTTAACCCTTATGCATCATGCAGCTATCCATGATCATGGTGAAATTGTCAACAGCCTAATTAAACACGGAGCGGGTATTCGTAGTTGCTATTTATTAACAGTATAATTAATTTTAGCTTTCAAGCTCTATCTCATCATAATAAATTTAGATATCATGGATTACTATTAATCGACATGTGATAGACAATAATGATAGCAATAGATATTCTGCACAATTCTAATACAGTAACAACACATTTATATAATCTGCTATGGCCATATAAACATCGATACTAATGCATACCGTCTGAAAAACATAGCTATTGATAGTATTGAAATTGCGGACAAAACACCATTGCATTTAGCTGCAAGGCATAATGCATGTGTAGCAATTAAAGCTCTGGTCCAAAACGGTGCTATGCTTGATATTGTCGATAGTAATTCAAGAATGCCTTTGCATTATGCCTGCGAATATGGCTGCAATGAAGCTGTCGAGGTAATTTAAATTTAATATATCTAGGCAGTCTACTCCTTATGCACTTTCTGCTATCGTAAGCACTCTCTAATAGAAAAAAATTGTGAAGTAATAAGAAACTAAACTATATTTTTAGACGATTTTATATGAAGCCGATGTTATGAAAACGACCAAAACTATAATTAACGCTTATGATAAAGAAAGAGCAACTCCGCTGCACTTAGCAGTAGTAACTTGTTCTGAAGATACTATTCATAAATTGGTAAGTGAAAATTAAAATCTATTTAAATCTTTAGATATATGATATAGATGAATATTTATATCTTACAAAATTTAACTATGAAGTTATGGATATGTCCATGCAAATTGCTATGAATCTTTATTCTAATTAATGAAGAAAAAATATACAGAATGTCGTCTGTTTTAGTGGTTTACTGCTGATAGAATTATTATATATTCAGTATATAATTCGTAAAAAGTATAGAAAATATTTTATAATTAAATATAATATACCTACTAACTTACCTTCAAACCTACGGAATTTTCGTATATGCATTATTGTGGACAAATACAATTCTATATCCAATGTTAGCTGCAACGTGGAGCCAATATTTACCGAAAAGATGTAGTTGGACATACGCCACTACTATTTGCTGTGAAGCGGATAAGAACTGAAATTATAAAGATAATTCTAGAATTTGGTAAATGCTTAAAATTTGTCAAACTTGCAAAAATAAGTAGTGTCTAACTCTAAACCATCTTAATCAGCCAATTCACAAGGAAAACATGATTATGTACGCGTTCCAAATGAATTTGGTATGACAGCAATTCACTTGTCGGTTGATTCTGGGTCTGTTGAGGTAAATATTATCATATGGTTCGATAAATTATTGATATTATTTTATCTATAGCGCTATATTCAAATTGATTTGTTACACTGTTATAAGATTCTAGACAGCATATTTTAAGAATGCCTTTACAATTATGAAGTGGAAGCAATCATGGTTATTCATTATTATATTTTTCGCAATTTCTTTACTACTATCAGAATACAGAGCTATGTATCGCATTTGGAGCAGATATAGAGAGCCAGTCGGTAAATATATATGAGATAAATTACGCTAATTTACTGATAGCCATAGCTAAATCTTTGCTATTGTGGAGCCCTAATTGCTTTGAATAAGAAAAATATGTTATACTGAATGAAATTTTGTGTCATACCACACGGTTTAGAACGTTAGATAATGGTCTGAAATCCGTAACATATAGGATATATTTTATATATTTACATAGTCTGAGCTATTGACACCGTTGCATTTGGCGGCATTAAATGGGTATTACGAAATTGCAGAAATTCTAATCAATAAGGGTGCTAAAGTTAATACTCCTGATTCGAAAAACAAGACATGTTTACACTATGCTGCTTTAAGTAATAATGCAAAACTGATGGATCTATTACTAAGCCACGTAAGACTACACTTAAATCACTTTTAAATTCGATTCAATATATCGAAATTGGATACATTATACTTACTGTATTTCAAATAGGGAGCCCTGATTGAAGCTAAAGACATAAATTCTCAAACACCATTAATGGCAGCAGCCTGTCATGATTGCGTGGCCGCATTACAGTTTCTGATACAAAACGGTGCTAGCACTTCCGGACAAGATAAAGATGGCAAGACATGCCTCCATTTAATTGCAGAAAAGGACTGCAAGGAGACTGTGGCTATCATTTTAGAAGTAAGTGACAGGCTTTAAGTTTATTACTTTAATTTTAATATGCTATGAAATAATAACGTAAACATCAATAATATTCAGCATAGCGGATTGGATCTCATCAATGTTCGTGATACCGCAGGATATACTCCGATATTAGCAGCTGCGGTTACAGGGCGTATTAGAGTAAGAAGATAATCTATGATTACAGCTGCCCTTTAATATAATTTATTTAAATTGATATCATAAATCTTTAATAGACAGTTATGAATGGAATTAGACAGAGCAGATATCTCAGACTAGGCTAGAAAACCTAACGAGCGTATCTTTAAATAATTTACAGATTTTAGGGCGTATGATGGCACGATTTCAAGAATCCATCAGGCAGCATCAGGATTGTGATGGCAATAATATCTTACATTTAGCAGCATTGAATAATCATCGTGATACAGTTGCAGTTATTAACGATCATATGCCATTTGTAAACGTCAATGCACGCAATTTCCTTGGGCAGAGACCTTTACACTTAGCAGCATTGAATGGCAATAATCGAGTTATACATGCTTTAATTAAACGTGGAGCTAGCGTTGACTCCAGGTACCTTCAGCTAAATTATAAAGTAAATGATAGTTCACCGTAGATCGTACATGTCCACTTTATTCTATTCCATAGTTTTGTAAATAGGTGCAAGATAGACTATCTATTACAAAAATTTTTGTTAATTTACTTTCTTGATTTATTGTAGCTTTAGCTATAACTGTGCTTTGAATAGTTTTATTTCTTTCCTAGGGATAATTCTGGTTGGACTCCCTTACATTATGCCTCTAATTATGGCTTTGAGACTAGTGTCGAATTTTTACTATCTAATGAAGCAGCTGTTGATGCTTTTAACGAGGCAAAGGTTATTGCTGAATAGTGATCACTACAATATGCTGTAGATGTAGAGATGCTTTACTCGATATTGACTATAGATAAGCGAGCTTAGCTAAAATCTACCTATTAATTCAGAATTTGGCTATTAGAGTCGGCTATTAGAGTGCTTATTATTAATATCTTAAGTTGAGGCATATACTACTATAAGTATATGTACATAATAATATTTTATACAATTGTAACATATAAAATTTATTGCCTTCTAGAAAATATTAGATGTAAACATAATTATACAGCTGTATTCCATTTAATCAAATAACTTAATCTCACCTAGAAAACACCATTGCTGTTAGCATGCGAGAAAGGAAATACAGAAGTAACTAAATTGTTATTGGAAAATGGCGCAGATCCATCTATTAGAAACGATAGGGGCCAAAACTGCTTAGATATCGCCTGTGAATTCCGTTATAACGATATCGGACTAGCTATCATAGAAACAAAATAGTAAGTTTTTTCTTACAATTTATATAGTTAAATTAATCTCTTCATTTAAAACTAAGACGAAAATTATGCGAATAGATTGGTATAAATCAATCTTGTGGTGTTACTCTGACTTTATTAAATATTTCATTCAATTATGCATGAAATATTAGCTGGGAAAGAGTTATGAATAATAGAGCATTTGATGGTTACAATCCGATGAAACGATTAATAGAACGACTACCCCATGTTGCAGAGGTGAAGATTCTACAATAAAAGCGAATCCTATTTTAATGCTTAAAGTTGCCATGAATTGCGATTTTAATTAGAAGTATAAACGATGAATGAAGGTCATCAATACTTTCATTAATGCAAAACTATTTCAAATCAGCAAAAGATTCCTCTGTCATGCTTCGATAATATGAGAAATAATTGATACTCGCAGATAGCACTAACAGCTAAAAATTTGTAATACCGTTGTGGATAAATGTTCTCTTCTGATGTTGTTGAGTTGTAAATTTATTCTTAGGCCGTTATGGACAGGTCAATAACTCATACTAAAAGTAAATATGGCAAAGAAGAATGGGAACAGGTAGGCAGCTTTTTAAAAATAACTTGATAACTGTTGGTACAGAAGGCTACAATGATCACGAACCCAACGAATCAGCTCAATCATTACTTTTTTCAATTTCCGATAAAAATCTGAGATGAGGTTATTCAGGCATAACCGGTGGATAGTTTACTAGATATGAATTTGTATTAAGTTCGTTTATTATTCTTTAGGCTGACAAATATCCGTTCATTTTAGATTACTCCAACTTTAGTATCTAAATAGGAAATTGTAGTCAGTATACAGTAATAATCAAATGCCAAGCCACAAAATAATCCTCTTGAATGTCGCGTAGTCCGAAGTATTAAAGCCTATCTATAAAAACTTGTATATTTAATGCTACTTAAGCGTGAACATCCAATCGAGCAATTTAGTCAGTCTATCATAAATGATTATGCGTGATAAAATCAAAGTTTCTAGGCATTCTATTTATATCTCTAATATCTATTTTAAATTAATATTGGCACTATGTTTACCAATTATATTCAAATGAAATCATTTGCGTATAAATCGTATTTTTATCATATTTATATATCATCATGTATGTTGTTTAAACTTCATTCTTTTTAATTTAGGTTGCCTTTAACTTTACATATCTTGAAACATCACCCGAAGATACCCATTCACAAGATGTTAAAGATAAATATGTTGCACTAAAAGTAAGAATCTCTTTAATTTAAAGGCATCTTAATGTAGATTGACATAATAATATAAAATTATATTATATTGTAATGATGGGCTGTAGTTTATCGTAACTAAGCGTAAAGAAAAAGCTAAACTGTGAATTATAGAATTTGTCGATACCAGGTTGTCACTTCATTTTGACTAACTATCACTACGATTTACTACGCAGACGATAAGTTCTCTTGATCGTGTAAGGCTAATGAAGCATTCCCTAGTTACCGCATATGCATACCAAAAATGGTAATTTGTTAAATCAAATCTTAAAATAGATCTCTTCCTTCGTAAGCTACTTTGTACTAAGATATATAGAAAAAGAACATAAATGTTTTATATATTTACTGGAAATGAAAAAAACAAAATATAACCCTATCTCAAATATATGTAAATTTCTGAATTAAAGTATTATTTAAAGCTAAATAAGAAATATAGATTCGCAATTATGATATATTCCTTGCAATTTTAGGAAAGCAGGTCATCGAGCTATGTATTTAGGTAAAATTTTTTTGGACTTTATATACTTAATTGGATTGAGTATTCCTATCGTTATGGATACTTTGGATTTCATAAGTTTAGCGCGTAATACGAATGCTTCTAGTAACTCCTACTCTAATTTGGTAAGATTATAATAAAATCGATGTTGTTTTCTTAAAAACAAACAGGCAATTATTTCTAGTTTGGTTTCGAATCGATATTATCAGCTTATTTATTAAAATCGCCAAAAGCTGAGTATATTGTCCTAAAATTAATAAATTTTAAGATTGCTAATATGATCTTATATTTGCTACATTGACCTTATTGTCGGATCTCTAGACCGCACCAGGAGTACCGATCAGAAATATTTTCGTTTTCATTACGGTTATGATTATGATTTGTGGTTTTAGCTATATTCTTGCATCCGGGGTA
The DNA here is from genome assembly GCF_000150275.1 of Trichoplax adhaerens. Taxonomy (NCBI): domain Eukaryota; kingdom Metazoa; phylum Placozoa; class Uniplacotomia; order Trichoplacea; family Trichoplacidae; genus Trichoplax; species Trichoplax adhaerens. The sequence continues at coordinate 6,722,232 of NW_002060947.1, forward strand.
AGTACCGTATTGACCAATATACTAGGTCTGATTTATACTGAACTATAACATCAGACACATTTCCATTGTTGTAGATTGATGTTAATGTTAGTAATTGTGACGAAGACCTAAATAAAGAATTTAAAAAACGAAAACGCTGAAACCAATTGTTCTAATAACATATGTTGATGAGATCCTGTTGCTAATCCTTTTAACTATAGAGGCGAATCATTCTCCATTTCCTGAAGCAAACTGTGTTTGAACTGTTTGTAGCAGTTCTTGGATTGCTTTACGCTCTACCGTTCAATAAGCCCATCGGTTACGAAAATCTTCGGATTGGAGCACTTCTTATTCTTTGCTTATTTATCAACGTTATATTCATAATGAGAAGGCAAGACTAAATTAAGGATCACATAGATATATAAGATTGTTGCATTATGGAAACTCTTTTACTTTAAACAAGGAAGAACTGCTAGAAATCTCTCAGCGTATCCAGCACAGCTAGAGTATTAAAATAAAATTTTGTTGTTCTTACCACTGTACAGCTGAACAGAAATATCGATCTTGTAACGGCATCTTACAAATATCAACTTACGCGATAACATTTTCACAAATTAGATAACGATCGATAAGTTATAATCGGTCATAATATATCACAAAATACATTTAGATAAATATTTTATTTATAACCTGTTCTATAGACTTATATACTGCAAAGCTTATGCATAACTGAGTGTACTACTTTTGTCAAATCAAGATGGATTACTGTTTTAATTAGACTCCAATATGAAAACAGAACTAAAATACTAATGAAAGCCTCATATCATGACAAAGATAGTTAGGATGGTATATTTTAAATGCTGCACTGTTAGAAATTATGTGTAGTATAATAGCATAACCTATTTACATAATCGAAAATATAGATAAAAGCAGTTTATATATTCCAATTTCTTTAGAAAAGCTCTCTATCATAATCCAATTATAATTAAAATGGTAAATCAATTTTGCGGGCACGAACGATTTAATAGATTGAATCAAGAGATATCATATATCAGATTATCATGACATACCGTAAGCTAATAATTAAATACATTTTACTAGTTTTTCCAGATTAGGTCTGTATATTTCGATGCTTATTACTACCATTACGACCATCATCAGAGTTTCAGTTGTTTTTATACTGTTACTTGTGGCATTTGCTGGTGCTTTTGCAATAATATTAAATGATGAGGTAAGGAGATCTTAACTAGCACCCATATATGTATTAAAATCATTTTTTAGCTTTATTGTATTTCTTATTGAAGTAGTTAATCACATAGTTTAAAAAATACTACTTTGCTTAACCGATCGCGTATTGTCTTAGTTTTATCTTCTAAGTTTATCTAATTTTAAAAATACAGGCAACATTCAGACAATTTGATGCTGCATTAGTCACTATATTGACCATGTCTGCCGGAGAACTTAATTATGCCAACACCTTCCATCATTTAATTAATACTGGAAGACTCACGGGATTTAAAATAGAACTAATATTATTTGCAGCCATGGTTGTTATTATTAATATCGCCTTTTCAAATTTACTGGTAAGATTTTAAAGATTAGGTATAGTTTAATTAATTATTAACAGAGTTATTACAGCAGTTATCGAGAAAGAAATGAAAAATGCAGATAATACATTCGATTAATTAAGTTATAATGGTAATTTTTCGGCATTGCTTGCTAATAGATATCCTACATGAATCTTTATTCAAAACTTTCAAATAATTATATCGCTACGTTATAGCCGTAACCATGAATTATTCATATTTACCATAAAATAATTTAAATTTATAACGGGTTTTAACTTTCAGTCTTAAAGATTACTATTTGATTTGAAATGTTTAATTGCTTTTATGAATAGCCCTAGAGTTATTGATTTTGACTTGGCAGAAAAGTTGTCGGCTGATTTAGATATTAAGTAAATGCACCATACTTTTGGAGTATATTATTTAATTTGAACACTTCTAATGTAACAAAACATATTGGAAATGACTTAGATTGGCCTTGCGGTAGGTGATATTAACGAAGTCAGGGAAACTGCTAGTTTAAACCTAGCTAAAAGTCAATATGAGTCAATTATTGGAATTTACGAATCATATCCAATATATCTGAAGAAGATTTTGTATAGTCCAGGATTAATCGTCAGAAAAGATAAAAATTCGAGTTATTTGCAAAAGGTAAAATAAACTAGGCGATATAGATATCTTCATACAGAAGCAAAGGAAATCATTTTCATTTTCAGTCCGATTAATTTCGATGGCACCCTGAAAAAATATAATTGTGTAAGTTAAATCAGGCCCAAACTGTTTGGAGATATCCTTTTACGGGTGTAAATAAATATTATAGAGGAATTTGAACGGAATATAACTTCGATTTTCTAAGGAAGGGGTACCATCGAAAATAATCAGATTGTGCATGAAGCATAAAAGAGCCGTATGCTATTGAAAGCAATCTTCTAGTAAAGTTTTAAAGCAAAATTTATTCTTCTTAACACTATTTAGCAAACTTGGCATTCTTTAACCGATAATATAGCAATGATTCAAGAAGAAAAAGATCAAGTTAATCCAGAATTTGATTGGAGAAGTTTAAATGCTTTCGTTCTAAGGCAACAAACTGAGTAAGAATTATGCTGTTAAACATCACGCTAATTATATTACAATTAATGTTTTAAAATTATTTTGTAGAATACGTCTATTAAAAGAATCAATCGAAGATGTAAAGTCAGACATTAAAATGATTAGCTATTCGAGCCATTCTGAAACTAATAAATTGATTAAGCAAGTTTTGCATACGGTACAAGCCAATGGTAATGAAAAGGTTACTACCACCAGTGCTAACTGAAAGATTTATATTATTTAACTGAAACTATGCAGCAGTATTCTGTCTGTATTTTTTTGTGAAGACGGATATCGAGGATTGTTGTACATAAGCCTAATTTGAGAGCAGCTGTAAATATGCACAAAGATATTGTTGATTATTTTTCAGAGTTAGAGTACGGCTACTGATGAAGCTATGAATGTCTACCGTTAACAAAACAGAATAGGACATCAACATACACGGCAGAATATACAAATATCTAAGAATATATTAGCATACGGATAGCTTATAGTAAAATATTTATCGAGACTGATCTAACAAAGTCCGTGTTTGCTATATAAGTTACGAATCTAAAGGTTATGTTAGATAGGTATTTACAAATAAATTGATATTCGTATATATCGCCAATAAAATTAATTTGTAGTAATATATATATATATAATAATATAAGATGTCCAAGTTCATATTTATTTTGTTTATAAAAATCTCTGCACATGTGATATTATACCGAAATTTTTAGTTTCTCTTTTGGCAATATATATTACTGATCACGTTTACGCTTGCGTTATTTTCTCTTCATAGCAAATAATGCTTTCTTTCAAAAGCACTGTATCAGAAAATATTCATCATATATTATAATCCTGTAGTTTACTGAAATATTTTACTCAGCTAACAAGTATTCAGAGCTAACAAGTAGTGGATTCTAATAGCTGTAATTAATGATTAAGCAAATGATAATAGTTTCAAACGTACAAGATACTTAAGACAGATCAATTGCATTAGATCCAGAAATCTCCTATGGCACTTTACCACAGACAGGTATAGTAACGTATAAAGGTATATCCCACTGCATTAGGGAGCTGTTGTGCATCAGAGCTAAACGCCGGCTGCACTCGAAGAGACATTCTTTGCTTTTAATCGTGCAATTAATGGTAGGTTGAGAGTAACCTGTTATTGCCTTGAACCAAGCTTGCATTTTCTATTATGGAGTATCTGCATTTATGATCATATTATACTAGTCAAACATCCACGAAAGAGTGCAGTACCAATAAACTTTTCGGATATATTCGACTCAAGCGATGAATTGACAATATTGAATATTTTTATAATTATCGCAAGTAAATGATAGGAACTAAAACCTATATAAAACCTAATAATGAACTGATCATGAAAAGACTATTTTCCTTTATATTAATTTTCTTTTGTTCGTTATAGAAAAACTGTAATGTCAGTACTTAAATGGTTATTCGTAGTTATTTCAATCGATGCTAGTAATCTACCTGTCTTTATTCTAGTATACTTGAGCATTAATCGTTCAATTTTTTACAGCTATGCGTAAGTAATACCAAATTACATCTACTCAATGTCAATATATAGTTAACAATTTCTATAATGTGCAATGATTCATCGCTCTTCATGTCTCATGTTCTAGATATTCTCACCTCATCATATGCATATCTCTCCTCTTATATATACATAAAAAATCCGTATCCTACAGCTATATCTTTGCGGTGTACGTAAAACTTTTCAATTTATTTGATCATTGACTAAATCTACCCAGTTCTGCCTGAGGTAATGCCAAATTACAGCTTCTCAAAATCAAGTGCAAAGTTTACGATTTCTATAGTATACAAATATTCATCGCTCTTCAAATCTTATGCTGTAGATATTCTAATTTATCATATGCTTATCTCTCCTCTAATATACATAAAATTACGGAACCTACAAGTCTGCTTTAGCAGTCTAAGTTTTTACAATATTTTATGATTATTTACCATTTGAAAGCTAGCTTATGACTCAATCATCAATAACTTATTTCCATTCTTAGGGTAATACTTTGACAATTGAAGATACATATTCGCATTTAGTAGGCTCAGCACGTACTTTGTTTTAGAATTGTATTATTCCTTATTGAATTCACTCAGCGGGTAATCAACGGTTATGACGCAAAGAAATCCAATGTATTTCATAAAAAGTGATAAAATCAACGCGGATTCTATAGGGTTGTCTCCATAACAACCATCGAACTTATTCATTAAGTGATTGCCTTTATTGCTTTAGATTTAGCCTGATATGCTAATTAATCCATTGAGTTACATGGAGTAAATAGTGCTTAATTGAATAGTCTGTAATGAGGTAATTCGTTATATAATTATGGGGCGATGGAGCGAACGAAAACTCGATAGTTTACGAACAAAGTAAATCGCCTCGTCTTGTAGCTTGTAGCTTGTAGCTATTTAACGTTGAATTAAATCGAAAAAGTCAAATCTAACCCTTATAAAAAGAACTTAGATCATTCATCATCAACTAATCCACAACTTGATATTGTATATATATATATATACACCGTAGCGAAGATTCCTATTTTCGATATGGCAAAAGTAAATAGGATCGACATTATGTCCAATAATGCCAACAATGATCTAGAAGAAGAAACAACGATATGTTATCGGCCTTTTAGGAAGAGAACTACAGATCATTCTAACAGGTTAAATTCAGTACCTGGAAGAGCTCGTGGTAGGAAAGGCTCCGATTTAGTAGCAGGATCATTTTTAAGCTTAAGCTTAGCCATGGCTAAAATGGGTGGAATTGATGTTCATGATGTGAGTCTAGGCATCTTCTAAATTGAATGATGACGTTAGTACTAATTCGTTATATAGCGGTTATTTTAAAATTGAAAGATGTATAGATCTTGTTAAAGTTATGCCAGTATACCTTTTATGTTATTATTTATTGTGTAATTCAATTTTGGAAACTTAGCTGCTAATTATTCAAAATGGAGAGATTACGTTTATAAAGAGCAAGTTCTACATCTCCGCATAATATTGGAGATAATATTGTCTCAAGGATTGAGTGCTTTTAATTTAGTTAGCACGCGTATAATTCCAAGATGAAGTATGTCATATGTTTTAAGACACTATATAGCAATCATCATGACGATATCTGTAATGTGAGACGGATGCTGTAACATTACAAAGCAATTAGTACGATTATATCTATAGCGAAACTTTAGATTAGGAATATAGCTGTAATAACACTTAATTTATCTCTCACAAACCTGAAAAATTCTTATCAACGCCATCTCTAAAGTGAATAACATTTGAAGACCTTTTCCTGATTATAAATGAATTCAGCCGATCAGAAATAAGCAATAATTATTATACATAAATTACCATATAGATGATCCGCCGTTTTAAAAAACTTCCGTTCATTTTGCAAAATCACATATTACACGATCATAATTATTTCGAACAGTGTTTTGAAAATGACCTATTACGTAAGCGTTTTGTATCTATAAACGAACAAATGCCAGTGCTAGCAGAATCATGATTCATGATATTTATCCATCATTATACACCATTAGTGAAATAATTTACCTCTTTTTATATCAATAAGTAGCTTTTGACTAGAGAATTTTTAATTATTCTTTGTAATGAATGATATTCACAACTTCTTATAAGACAAGAATATGACCTCTACAGGTAGTCAAGTCCTAAAAGCAACTGTTTAAGAACATATAAAAGATTAAAATAATTTCGCTAAAATTAGGCTTACTTCTTTGTCGATTTCTATCGATGTGTCGCAACCCTCACTTGTGGCAATGGAAAGTAAAGAACTCTAGTGTAGTTACTTAAAACTTGGGCTATTTCTCCCAGTACTTTCAGTTTCTATGAGAGAAGTATTTGAGAACTCGATTTCTCGGCTGATCTCCACAGACAACTGACTAATTATTACACTATTCTTCACGATGTGAGTCTTGCCGTTTCTTGAGCAATTACTAACTTTATTCTACAAACACACGCGCTTAAATAGGTTTCTACAGTGAATTCCAATATTAACGAGTGAGAATTCATACTTTACAAGTTACATTAATTAGTATAATACCATTACTAAATATACATGTCGATATTCTCAGACTTAGATAGCTACAAGCTATCAGGTGTTAAGACGCTTAACCTTTGTCCATATACGGCTCAATTTTTAGAGATTAACACACCTTACAAACCTACAGTAAATTAACTGTTAACAACTTCTATTTCTATCTCATTTCTACCATCCTATTATCAGCTACAAGTGCATTAAACATAGCACATAACCTTATCTTATCTATTCAAAAGCATTCATTAATTTACAGTTACTTAATTAGTAACGGCGTACCGTGACACGATGATGCCCATATTAAAACCAATATTTAATTTATATATCACCAATACGGTATGTAGGCAGCAATAAAAGGAAACATAGATGATATAAATCGGGCATTTAAGTCACGATTTTACTTAGATAGAATCAATTATCCAGACGAAAATGGTTTAACTCTTATGCATCATGCAGCTATCCATGATCATGGTGACGTTATCAACTGCTTAATGAGATATGGAGCAGGTATTATCAGAAATTACTATTTATTAACTGTGCAGTTAATTTTTAGGCTCCAAGCATTATTATATCGCTAGAAATTAAGATACAGTAATATGTCTCGTATTTAATCCAGAAAACATAGACAATAACGATAGCTATTGACGGTGATGTATAAATAATTTTAACGACGCTATATTCGTTTGTTCATAACTTGTGATTCCCATATTAAAATCTATACTTATGCATATCCTATGCAATAACGTAGTCATTGATATCAGCATTGGGAATACCCATGAAACACCATTGCATTTAGCTGCAAAGCATAATGCATGTGATGCAATCAAAGCTCTAGTCCAAAATGGTTCCATCCTTGATGTTGTCGATCATACTTCAAGAACACCTTTGCATTATGCCTGCAACCACGGCTGCAATGAAGCTGTTGAGGTAATTATCAAGATACTCTATTCCTTACAGTCTTTCCGTATTTTGCTCTCCTACAATTTACACGAACAGCGAAGCAATGGGAACTTTACATTTTTTAGACGATTTTGCATGAAGCCGACCTTATGAAAGCATCTCACACTATTATTAATGCATACGATACAGAAAGGGCAACTCCGCTACATTTATCAGTATTAACTTGTTCTGAGGATGTCAACCATAAATTGGTGAGAGAGATTGGAGTCTATTTAAATGTTCAGATATGTGCTTTAGATGAATATTTATATTCTATAAATTTAACTGTGAGGCTATGATATGTATTTACGAATTGTTATGAATCTTGATGCTAGATAATATAGTAAAAATACTTTTAAAGAATATTATTTACTCTTGAGATTTCCTGTATACTGTTTAACTGTGTGTAATTCACATAGAGCGTAGAAAAATAATTTACAATTCAACCTACTAATTTGCCTCTTACTCTACGGAATATATGTATATGAATTATTAAGTAACAATTACAATTTTATGTCGAACATTAGCTTCATTATGGAGCTAATATATACAGAAAAGATGTAGCTGGTAACACACCTTTACTGTTAGCTGCGAAGCGGCACAAGACTGGAATTATGAAGCTATTACTCAAATTTGGTAAATGCTCAAATTTTGTCGAACTCATCTGCCACGAAACCAAGATTTACCAAATTAGTTGTGAATTGTATTTATGTCTAATACCTTGAAATTCCTTTCTTAATCTTTCGCTTAATAATCCTTGTTGCAGCTTTCGTAGCGGCAGCTATACTTTCATAAGCAATTTTTGAAATTAATTAAATAACATTTCTTAGATATTATAAAATTAGTAGTTATCTAATATAAGTAATAGTACAATTATTAACAAGATAGGTGCAAAGACGATTCATAAATAGGGCAATTTGAGAGTAAAATGTTGTTTTTATTAATTGCAATACAAATGATATCATCCTACCGGTACTACTCGAAATTATTTAAGAATAATGATTTAACCGTCTTGTGTTATTTCTATTCATTCATACCACTAAATTGATTCTAGTGCAATAATTTTACCAGGGAACTAATCAAGATTGGAATATTAGAGCCAATAGACTGTTTATTTTTACAGCGTAGTAATATCAAGATAATGTTGGTCTTTTATAAGTACTAATGTTTAACTCCAACCGCATTAGTTAGCCAACCAATCATGCCGCTATTTCCACTATAATATCACCGTACTTTTCTGCTAACAAAAATTCTAATTTTTGTTAAGAAACAAGTATTGTCTAATTCTAAACTATATTAATTAGCTAGCTCACATGGGAAACACGAATATGTACTTGTTCCAAATGAATTTGGTATGACAGCTATTCACTTGTCAGTAGCTTCTGGATGTATTGAGGTAAGCATTACCTTATGTTTGTATATATACATGGGCTTATTATTGATCGCGTTAAATTTAAAATTTACTTGCCATTCTGTTATCAGATTCTTCTTATCATGCTTTCATAAATATTTAATAAATAAGGAATAGAATGATAATCGTTCATTATTGCCTTATTTGTGACTTCTCTTCTTCCGTCAGAATATAGAATTATGCCTTGCTTTTGGAGCAGATGTAGAGTGCCAATCGGTAAATACGGAGATAAACTAGGTTAAACCACTAGTAATCACTACTAAATCTTCGCTATGTTAGTGATTAATAATAAGTTCTATTATGTAGAACAATTTTGCGGCATGCTTCACGTTTACAGTGCAAAACCTTGTTCAAGAATCATTAATATGACGTATAGACTTTTCCCTATAATTCATATAGTCTGAGCTATTAACACCGTTGCATTTGGCGGCATTGAGTGGATATTACGAAGTTTCTGAAGTTTTAATCAATAATGGAGCCAAGGTCAATACTCCTGATTCGAAAAATAGAACATGTTTACATTATGCTGCTCTTAGTAATAATGTAGAACTGATGAATCTATTAATAAGCAACGTAAGATGATGCATAAATCAATTTAAAATTAGATTTAATATATCCGAATCGGACACAAATATTTACCATATTTCAAATAGGGAGCTTTAATAGAAGTGATAGATATCGATTTACGAACACCATTAATGGCCGCAGCCAGCCATGATTGCCTTGCCGCATTAGAATTCCTGATAAAAAATGGTGCTAGCACTTCTGGACAAGATAAAGATGGCAAGACTTGCCTCCATTTAATAGCACAAAAGGAGTGTGTAATGACTGCGAATGTCATTTTAGAAGTTAGTTAGAGACTTAATTTATGATGTTAATTGTTATATACTAATGCAGTCGATAATAACTACGAAATATTTAGCATAGTGGAATTGATCTTGTCAACCTTCGTGATGCTGCCGGATGCACCCCGGCATTAACAGCGGCTGCCGCAGGAAGTATTGTAGTAAGAAGATAAATCATGATTGGAACTGCTTTTTACGATAATTTTTAAATTTTTCTCTATCTATATTGATTTCAAATATCTTAAAATTGAGAGTGCAAATTAAATCAGATTGAGTATATAACGCTAATTAGGCTCAAACGGTTAAGGATAGTATATTAAAATCATTTATAGATTTTGGGGAAATTGGTGAACCGGTTTTACGAGTTTGTCAAGCGCCATGAGGATTACAACGGCAATAATATCTTACATTTAGCTGCAATGAATAATCATCGTGACACCGTTAAAATTATTATCGATCATGTCTCATTTATTGCTACCAATGCACGCAATTTTCAAGGGCAGCAAGCTTTACATTTAGCTGCTATGACCGGCAATAATCGAGTTATGCATATTTTAATTAAACGTGGAGCTGGTATTAATTCCAGGTAGTTTTATCTAAATTAAATTATGATATAAAGTCGATGATAGTATATCGTAGGTTTTAGATATCAAATTTTATTTCTTCCCATGTTATTATAGATAAGAGTAAGATATACAATCTACTTCATAAAATATTTATTAATTTACTTTCCTGATTTTATTCCGCATGAATCATTGTAACATCTTGAGTCGTTCATTTTCTTTCCTAGGGATAATTCCGGTTGGACTCCGTTGCATTATGCTGCACAGAATGGCTTTGAGACCAGTGTCAAATTTTTAATATCTAATGAAGCAACTGTTGATACTTTCAACGAAGCAAAGGTTATTGTTAAGTAACGGTTGCTATAATACTTTACACAGTAGATGTAGAGATACTTTAATCAGCTTCAATAGTGGGTAAGCAAATCTAGTATAAATCTTCCCTTATCAATCGCAAAATTGGTTAAGACAGGAGAGAGGTCTTAAAATACTTATTACTCTCCTTAGCAATGGCTTACACTACCATATATACAAGTTAATTTAACAGTTATGACTCATGAAAATTAAAATTTCTAGTTTAAGTTCTTACAAATCTTTGTATCATGGGTAAGTAAAAGTATAGCTTTAGATAAAATATTAGGTGATAGCAAATTATACTCAGATCCTTCACTTAATTTAATAACGCAATATTATCTAGAAAACGCCATTGCTGATTGCATGTGAGAAAGGAAATGTGGAAGTAGCTAAATTATTGTTAGACAACAATGCAGATCCATCTGTTAGAAACGATAAAGGCCAAAATTGCTTAGACATTGCCTGTGAATACCGTTATAGTGATATCGGTCTGGCTATAATTGAAACAAAATAGTATGTTATATCTTACCAATTTGAATATAACACGGAGATCACAGGCTTCTCTGTAAATAGATTGGTATATGTAGGTCTTATGCTTCAGTTCTGTTTTGCCAAATACATTTTATGTATGCTACATGAAATGATAGCTGGGAAAAAGTTATGGCTAATAGAGCATTTGATTGCTACAATCCGATGAAGCGATTATTGGAACGTTTGCCTCTTGTTGCAGAGGTAAAGACTCTACATAAGGAGTATACTCTATTTAGTCACCTAAATCTACTATGTAGTATGGTCTTAAGTAATTATATGAATAAAGCATAAAGTACTTGGTACATTCTTTAGCGTAGAATTTAAAACCAAGCAAAGATTAGACTGCCGAATTTTGATGATATAAGAAAGAAATGATCGGTAACATTGACGAATTCATAATCTTCTTTTTCTTTGTTGAAATAATTATCTGGCATATTTAAAACAGGCCGTTATGGACAGATCAATATCTTATACTAAAAGTAAATATGGCAAGGATGAATGGAAACAGGTAAGTAGTATTTTGAAAGTTATTTGATAAAGAATGATACAGTAAACTATAATGACTACGAGTTCAACAAACCAATTGGGCCATTACCTGTATTTAAATTTATGTTAATCTGAGACGGCGTTATTGAGGTAATCATTGAATAGTTCGCTTTTTACAAATCTTAATATCTCCCGAAGAAAAATTAAAACTAGTACAGAGAACTAACACTACGAATCTACTGCCAGTTTTGTCCTCCCTGATATTTACCTGCAATGAAGTAGTTCTAAATACCGACGATCTCCTATAATGAGGAGAAACAGTAACATCGTTAGTTTCTATGGGACAAAACTGAACCGAAATTTTATTGTAAAATTAGTCAATTTATAGTAAATCTACATAGACATTAGTTGTTAGTACGTCATACATAAATTAATATTGACACATTCCAAATAAGTTATGTTAAGAACATTTGCCTACAGTACGACTCTAAATATTGATGATCTCCGATAGCCACAGTAGTAGGAAATCACTAGTCTCTCTTAGACAACACTTAACCCAAACTTTATAGGAACATTAGTCAATTTATATTCAATCTACATAAATATTAGTTATCAGTACTTAGATATTATTATAAAACTATGCACTAATCTATTACAAACCTGCTAACTGTTATCGATAAAGCATTATTAATATATTTTTGATAAGTGATCTTGAAAAAACTATGTCACATATTGTGCGTCCATTTTAGATTTCTAGATATACATCAATAATCTTTCATCAGGCTTATGAAATCAGAAAATAATACTCCTACATAATTTCTAAACTACATTATTTGCGGAAAATATTGTTTTCTAGTAACGTAAGAAACAGCATAGCCGAGCAGTATAGCACTATTAATTTCGATTAAAAGAGACCATATGAGATCGAATTATAGTACACAGTCGTAGCATTCGCATTTTTTGGTGCATTAATGTCTCATAATAAGAATTTTAGTTTATCCGCGCATATATTGTACTTTTATTTTAAATCAAACTGCATATCGTTTGAACATCCATTATATTAAATTTAGGTGGCCTTCAACTTTACCTATCTTGAATCATCACCCGAAGATAAACATTTACAAGATGTTACAGATAAATACATCGCATTGGAGGTAAAAATGTCTTACAGGATACCTAAATATAGATTTTCATTTTGACCAATAACTACTGATATATTGTAAAAATGGACTATAGTTTATCATAATCGAAAACAAGAAAATTACAACTTTAAATCATACAATTTGTCAATATCAGGTTATGATTTCATGATTTTTAACAATGTTTACAATTTGCTACACAGACAATAAGTTCTCTTAATCGTGTAAGACTAATGAAACATCCCCTAATCACTGCATATGTACACACTAAATGGTAATTAAAAGAAATTGGAATCTTAAAATTAATCTGCTCATTTGGATAATAGTTCGTGCTAAAATCCAAATATGGATATGAACATTTAATATTTTAGTGGTTTAAAAAGTCATATAATTTAACTATATGCTACATTAATGTTAATTTCTGAACTAAAATGCTGTTTAAAAATTAAAATAAGATTTACAGATTCATGCATAATTATATATTCTTTGCGATTACAGGAAAGCAGCTATTCGATTTATATATTACAGTAAAGTTATATTGGACATTATTTACTTATTTGGATTGGGTTTTCCTATTGCCTTGAATGCTTGGGATTTCTTGGATTTAGCAACCAAAACAAATACTTCTAGTTCTTCTTACTCCACGTTGGTGAGTTTGTAACGATGTCAACGTTGTTTTTACTGATAAGACTATGCCTAATCAACCACGAAATAGTCAATTATCTTTAATATTGTTTTAAATTATTTCTATTAGCTAATTTAACAGAAGATAACAGTACATCTTAACCTAAAATTTAAATATTTCAGGATTGCTAATATTATCTTGTATTTGCTTCTATAATTTATTGGTTCTCTAGGTCTTACCAGGAGTTCCATACCGAAACATTATAGTTTTCACCACGGTTTTAATTATGTTATCTACTATTGGCTATTTTGGTATTGCTGGAGTAAGTATTAGTCAATATGTTTACTCTAATTTTAACCTAAACTATAAAATTAAGCATATTTTTCATTTGTGTTGGCGCTAATGTTAAAAAAGCTGTGACGAAATTTGAAACAAAATTTCGACTGGAAAAATGAACATTATGATTTAAGCTACTCTGATGACGAGATCATGTTGTATTTCTTCAATTATAGCGACGAGTCTTTCTTTATTTCTTGAAGCAAACGTTGTATGAACTGTTTATAGTAGTGGCTGGCTTGTTATATGCTCTACCACTCACCAAGCCAATCACTTTTCAGAGTACTAGGATTGGGGCATTTGTTGTTTTTTGCTTATTTATCAACTTTATATTCATATTAAGAAAGTAAGTTGAAATCAAATAGATCTATAGGATGTGCGTTACAGCTTACTTTAAATATTGCACTTTTAGGAATAACTTTTGCATTGTGTAACCTATCTGGACATATCATATAGAATCTAAAATGTACTTCTATTATATAGTCTGCATGTACTAGTTTCATTAGAAAAGGAACCAATCAGAAAGTCACACATAATTAGAACGGTGGATTCACCTTGAGAGCCATATTGAATAAATAGATTCTATCAAGAGTTATAATGCAGCTATTATTAGATTATCAAGGCATAAGCTGATTATCAAATACGGTATTCTATTTCTACGTAGTCTTTCTGGATTAGGTCTGTATGTTTCTATGCTAATAGCCACCATGACTACCATCATCAAAGTTTCCATTGTTTTTCTACTGTTTATTTTGGCATTTTCTACCGCTTTTATGATGATACTAAGCGATATGGTAAGAGGATTATAACTAGCATGGAATTTTTACACTTCGTTGCATGTTTTAATAATGTAATTATGTGGACAATATAAAATAGATGCTACCCTACTCGATCGATCTTATATACATATATTTATTAAGCCGAAATATGCAATTGCCTTAGTTTTACCACCTAAAGTGATCTTTTTTCAAATGCAGACAGTTTTCAAACAATTTGATGCCACATTAGCCACTGTATTGACAATGACTGCAGGAGAACTTAATTATGCCAGCACTTTCAATCATTTAAATAGTACTGGCAGACTAACGGGATTTAAAGTAGAATTATTATTTTTTGGAGCTATGGTTGTTCTTATTAATATCGCGTTTGCAAATTTACTGGTAAGCTTCGTAAAAGTAGGAGTATTTCAAAGTATTATTAAAGCTGATACAGTAATTATATAGATGAAAGTAAGAAATTTAGATAATACGTTGTTTAAATTAAGTTATAATGATGATTTTCTACGTGTAGTTGTTATAAAGGTATCTCATGTGAATCTGTACCCAAATTTTTTAGATATTTGTAGCTCTGTACTACAACTGTAACTTTGATTTATGATGCTTATTACAATGCATCTAAATGTATTATAGGTATGACTTTTAATTTTTAGCAATGCATCTTGATGTAAAAGGTTCAAACTATCATTATAAGCCCCAAAATTATACATTTTGATTTTGGTAGAAAAATTTGTCTGATGGCATAGATATAGTGTAGAAGAACTGAATATTTTGGTGAACATGGCAGTCAGTTATAGTTTTAATTATCTTAACACATTAATGCATCTTAAAATCATTTAGATTGGTCTTGCTGTGGGCGACATTAACGAAGTCAAGGAAACTGCAAATTTAAACCGAGCTAAAAATCATTTTCAGTTAATTATTGGAGCTTACGAATCATATCCATTGTATGTTCGGAAGATTATGCATAGTCCAGGACTAACTATCAGGGAAGATAAAAATTCCAGTTTTTTGCAGAGGGTAAAATAAACCATTCAATATCTATATTTGTCGCATACTATTTGGAAAAAAATACAAAAAATTTCAAGCTAAAGTTGTATTTCTAAATATTATTTAGCAAACTTGGCATCTTTTAACAGAAAATTTAACAATGATCCACTATGATAAAGATGAAGTTAATCAAGAGTTTGATTATAAGGATTTAAAGGCTTCGGTTTCTAAACAGCAAACAGAGTGAGTGTTAGCAGCTGAATATTGCATCGACTACATTAATAGTAATCATTTTTAAATCATTTTTAGAATAAGTCGGCTAAAGGAATTAATCGAAGATACAAAATCAGACATTAGCATTACTTCCCATGCAAACCATATTGAAACAAAAAAATTGTTCGAACGAATTTTACATGCGGTGGAAGCCAATGGAAATGGAAAGGTTACCACCACAAACGTTACTACAAATACAATTTTTAATGAAGCCATGCACTAGTATTCCATGAATGTTTTATGTTCGATATTAAGGTGGTTCTGCCTAGTTCAAGATTGAGAGAAGCTGTAAATAATGCAAAAATATCGTAATTGATTAATTCAGACTATAGTGCATTCAGATTGTACTACAACTTTAGCATATTTTTAATCTATTTTTCAATATAAGCATTTTAATTTTACTTAAAATTAGCTACCTTTACAGTTTGATTGCATTATATTCAACTCTATCTTTTTATGTTTCGTTATTTATAGCACTTGCAGTCTTTGCTAAATTCTACAATCTTTTGCGATTGCATAGATTATTATGGTATATGTGGTATTTAATTTTACAATCTCATTTTCTGTAAATGTACCATAAATCTTATTAAATTCTGCCTCCTATTTTGTGCGTTGCAATAGTTGCAGTATTAGCGTTTCTTAGATTGTTACTTCACGACAAATTGCACGCTACTTTACAGTAACTACTATATTGTGTGTAATTATTATCCACCATAAAATATCTATCTTCTACTGAAATCTACGTGTAATTCTGTGAATGATAATCAAGTCTTCCATCACTGATTCACCGAAGCCTCCATCATAGTCTTGCATAGGTCTAGCATAGGTCTAGGTTGAGAGAAGCTGTAACTATTTGCGAAAATACCGTTATTAATTAGTTTGCGTGGTTCGAGGACTTCTACTGATTATGTTATCATCATTTATCATTTCTAAAACATGGTAAAACATACATTTATACAATTTAATCCACTAATAAAAGTAGTTTAGCAAAAGGTATTGTCACAATTTCACTTCTGCGACAAGGTAATGTACAGTAAAAGTCTATAAGTAGCTGCTGACGTAAACGCCCTTTAACTTAACGTTAAACACACACAGCAAAAGACTGTAAAGATGAAACTTTTATTAGAAAAGATACGTCTACAACTTTTTACTACACCACTCAACTCAAATGTTCCCGTTTATATAGGTACCGTTTAATTTATAAACAACAACAGTATTATTATTATGCCTTATTAGGAGAAACATCTCGAACTGAGATGTTATTTACATAGCTTTCCTATCAGTAAATATTTTGAATCTCTTACTCATATTTTTAATCTTAATCTAAGCTCGTAGGTTGTCTGATTCAACTATCATCAACTAGAACTTAAACCATCTTACTGCTATCTATCGCACAATAACAATCAATATCAAGTATGTAATGAACCATTACAAACAACATCCACGTTAAGGCATTACTTATCTTACCTAGCACTACAAATATGGACATTCTCCATACTAGCTACTACTGTACTTATTAAACTATTCTAATGACAAGGCAACACCGTAACAGGTATATCTTTACTCATATTTGTATATTCCAACATAGATAGCGGAAACAAAAGTATCGAATTAAGCCGATCGATAAAAGGTCATTTTAGTTACATATGTACCAGCCTGAATTTTATAGTAGACAAGCTATAACAAATGAAAATAGTATTCGCTCATGTCGCCTCAAAAATGAATTGATATACGAGAATTTAATGTAGCAATAGTACTAGTCTAAAGTCCAATGATGCAAATTGTATATCATTACACATATTTGTATATTGTAACACAATGAATATTTCTATTAGCTGATATTGACGAAAAATTAACTAGTGCTATTAGAAATTTTTTTACTGTTTCATAGAACCAACAATTCGTTACACTACTGCACTTACTGTAAGGTATGTCTATGAGAGAATTTATCACGATGGAAATTCTGATGGGATGTAATGAAACGTAAAATGTAGAGATCAAGCTACAAAGCTTGTAACAAACTTTGACTCTACTTTCGTGGTGCTCTTGTCGAGATAACGAAACTTTAGCAGCAAATAAAAATTGGGGAAATAACCGAACAGCAATTTATTAAAAATATGAGATAGATAGATCAAATTCCCTTTCAGATACTTAATTCTAAGTATTGTAAGTGAAGAAATAAAAAAACAATACAGACTAAAACTGTCAACAACTCAACAACCTAATAAAAAGAACGTTTTCACTTACTACAATTCGACCTAGAAGACCTTTAAAATTAAAGAAATTCATCAAAAGAATCATTTTTTACTCTTTACTCTAAATTTTCTTATCGCACCATCATTTATAAGCTTCGCAGAGACCTCAAAGGTATTTAAAAATAATTATTTACCAACCAATCACTCATAAAATCAATTTTAAAAAATACTTTGTATTGCTTTAGAAAACAAAAATCATTCAAAGTTTAGACCCAATTTACCTTATGATTCCCGTCCAAAACATTATAAAACCAATCAACTAATTATAAAATGCATCAAGCTTCACTTTGAACATGACTTCTAGCCATCAAACATTATAAAAGTCGAAGAAATGAACCTCTAAACGCGAAGATCTAGTCGTAACAATTACAATCTAACTACTTAATAATCAACACAACCCCTGCCATTTGCCACCTTATTTATTACTTTCTCAACTAAACTTTCCTAATGTAACTTTTATGTCACGTCATAAAATTCCAAAGTTTCAAATTCTTAATTAAAAAAAAATCCAAATTTCGATAATCAATTCTCGCACATTTTCCAAAAAATATATCAGATAGTCCAAAATATATATCACATCAAAAAATTTTATTTGACAACTATGACTACTTTTTTTACCTTAGTATTGACAGGTGGTGTTTAGCACGAAGTTGTATGGTAACTGTAAGATTGTCCCCATACCTTACAGTACTTTACTGTCTCGTTATATATCCCCTTTCTTTATGGATAGGGCTTTGTTACAGAGTGAAATCCATTTACAATCTCAATAGACTATCAAATGCCCTTGCTTTAGATTAGGCGATTTCTCTAAGATCATTGTTTATAGTAATCTATATAAAACCTTGTAAATTAGTCAAGAAGAAAGGATGGCGATATTGTGATTTGTCAGGGCAAAACTTAAAGAAACTGTCACTTTCTAGGCATTTTCTACAGTAAAGTAGTAATAGTTTCATACTAAAAGCTATAAAGGACTTCGCTTTTAGTCCTTTACTATACCGAACAAAATCGTAATTAATCAGTTTTTATTATAAAAGCTATAAAAGACTGCCCTTTTAGTCCTTTACTACATTGAACTAAATCTTAATGAATCAGTTTTTATTATAAAAGCTATAAAAGACTGCGCTTTTAGTCCTTTACTACACTGAACAAAATCGTAATTAATCAGTTTTTATTATTCGGTGATTATAACGTCAGTCGCTTCTACTCAAATAATTGCATTATGCTTCATGGATAATTCTCTAGTCATTTATCGTAGCAAAGTCTACGTTAACGAATAGCAGAAGACGCATAGAGAAGGATTGACTTGTTTCTCTATACTCTTACTTGCCCGTTTAAAATATGCTAATGTACTTTCTAAAATTCACATTAGTTAGATAATATTGGCTCTGCCAGTAGAATGAAAACGATTAATGAAGAAATTATGATCAAAATTGCCGTTGTTTGCAGTATCACTAAAGTGCTAGATAGAGTAAATGATGTACACAGAATGAAATGATTTCCCTTTAACGACATTCGATTACATAAATCTTGACTAGGCGTGTCTTAGCTATTGTCGAATTAAATGGTCGATTTTCTGCGATTGGCAGACAAATTGATTATAATGTTTCCATGGCCGCTATCAAAGAATATCATTGGCTGGTTGTAGAGAGCGTAATATTTATCGTGCAGTGCATACACTACTGTTATTATTATAGGATAGAGTATTTATTTGAATAACAATTTCATTACGTGTATTGTTAATGGCTTGCATCTGTTCTAAACTAAACATCGAGTGTTAATTGATCGTTTGGTACTGGTGATATGCAATCCTCTGAACTCTATTTTTAATTTTAATTAGTGGTAAATCATAGCCTTCTCTCACCTGATAAATTAGTAATCTTACAATTATGGCTAAAATAAGATAAATAGACTTACAATCTCAATCGGAGCATCAAACTAATGATGAAGATAGCAGTAGCCACTCCTATTCTTTTCGACCATTAGGGGATGAAACTAAAAATGATTCTTCTGGCGCAGGAAATATAGCATCAGGAATACCTTGTAGAAAAAAAACAACAGAATCAGTTCAAGGTTCTTTCGTTAGCTTGTCTTTAGCAATAGCAAGAATGGGCGAAATTAATATCTACAATGTAAGTATGCCGGTAGAATAATATCTATGTTATGAAACTGAAGCTCCGTAAATAGAGTTAAAAAGAAGTAATAGTTTGAATTACTATACTATTTTCTCATCAGATTACTAAAAATAACGATAATCCTACTCAAATGGGTATAACACTACTGCTATTACGGTTCTTGACGAGTTAATACTTTTAAATAAAATGACAAAGTCTCAAGATGTGGATAAGGAAAGCTTTGATATCGCTTGTCTTAATATTTCCGTTCATAAATTGGATATGAGTTGATACTAGAATTGCAGTGATTGAATTCAACTTAGCACACGAAGATCAATTTTGATTGTAAAAAGGAAAAGCCTCTTGAGAATAAAAGCTATCCGATTGTGATATATACCAATCACGAAATTCCAAATTTTAGAAAAATAAGGGCTTTATTGAATCTTATACAAAGATTAACTACACACAGCTCTACTTTAGCCGAATACTACTACTAAAGACTTCTAGAATGAACTAACAGAATAATCTAAAGTTGCATGCTTTTATACTTTTCGTAGCATTCGCAGCTACAATCCGCATGGCAACCTTTTACCTTATTTTACACATAGTTAAATTATTCTTAGTAACACTATTCTACTGCGAACCATCATTAATCCAATATGGATACGACTACAGTACTTACGTAGACATTATTTACACCAGCCAAAGTACAATGAATTAACCATATCCTAATATATGATTTATAGTTCTATTTTTACCTATAGCCTTATTAGTAACCAAAAACCTTACTATATATAGTCATCTACACTATAACATAGAGTCTATACCACTACAGTCTAATAGTTATGGCTACCAAATATCTACCGTACATTATACTAAACATGGCTAACAGTCTACAATCACAACACTAGTTACATTACACAGCTCTATTGTATCATAGATTCTTCTATCAACTTGTACTTTAAAAAGAAAATCATAGTCTGCAGTCTATAGTTATAGCTATCAAATATATCTTAGGATAATATCTACCGTACATTATACTAAACATGGTTAGCAGTCTACAATCACAATACTAGTTACATTACACCGATATAACAAAATTGTGCTTCGTTGCGGCGGTTTATAAATCTTGATAGCAATAATCAAAGTCTATTAAGACAGTCGTCATGGATCCTTTAAGTAAATGAAGCATTCTTCAAAGACAGATATCCATCAAACAGTTTTTAATAGCTGATATTCGTGATAATCTAGTATAGAATAATGACGCCATGAATGGCCAAGTATTTCTGGATTCGGCAATCCTTATTCTAATAACTAAACTAAGATACTTAGACTGTTATAGCATGGCAATTAGTTCCCTTCAACAAATTGCTGCAGTGCTAAAAAAGAAGACGATCCACAACAAATCTAATTACGCAATCTATAAGTCATCCGATATAATGCACTAACTGATCTATTTATCTTCAATTAATAGAACGCTAGCTAATGGATACTTTCTATACATTATGATTTCTTAGATTCATTTTAACAATATAGTAATAATGATGCAAACAGTTCGATCGATGATGAAGAGATCTCATATCAGTGCTTAATTATTGCCTAATATCATCAATCATGATTTGTCTGTACAATACTTAAGAATGATCTAAATGACGTCTTTAATGTACTAGCTTTTGGAATATCATGAATGTGTTTAATGAGTTCTATTTAAAATTTTAACTTGCATTGTAAGCAAATCTTGATATGAGATAAGGAGAAGAAATGTTCATTTTATTTTCTAGTTCAATCCGCAGACCTATGTTTGTATCCTTTGTTGGATATATTCTATCCATTTCGGTATACGTATTACCACCTACTGTTCATTTCTTGATGTAATTTAATACTATAGTAATCAAAATGACGGTTCTGATTCACCTGAACTTGATTATATCTCCAATAGGTCGTTAAAAGGGGTGTATTGGAAGATGTGAAAAAAGCACTGCAATCAAAATACCATCAAGATAGGATCAATTATCCAGATGAAAATAATTTAACCTTGATGCATCATGCTGCTATTCATAATCATAGCGAAATTATTAACTTCTTAATTAATCATGGAGCAGGTAATAGGCGAATGATTTAATGCGCTAATGTTCAGCTTTAATGCTTGTAATCGTGTCAATGCCATTCAAAGTGTAGGAAAGTTGTGCAGTTTGAGCTAAATATTATAAATCCTTTCCTTTAACAGAAATTAATATCATGATTGGCGATTTCGAAGCTTCACCATTACATCTAGCAGCAAAGCACAATTCATGCATGGCTGTGAAAGTCCTAATAGAAAATGATGCGATGTTAGAAATAACCGATCACCATGGTAGGATACCGTTGCATTATGCATGTGAAAGCGGAAGTAATCAAGCTATTGAGGTGATGAATGTAGAAGTACTGTAGTAATTCTTTCTTATATTTTAATTATATACTGAGAAATAGACAGACAATGTTTGTTATAATTAAAATGACATACGTACACCGAGTTGGTGGATCTAAAGCTATTATTTCATTTAATAAACTAGACTATTCTACGCGAAGCTGAAGCTAAGAAAGCTATCCATACGATAATAGATAATTGTGATAAAAGCAGATTAACACCGCTGCATATAGCCGTAGCGACTTGCTCTCTACACGCGATTAGGCTTTTGGTAAGTCAGTAAATAAGGGTAATTACTAAAGCTAGACTTTGAATCTAGTGACTTATCTTCATAACTAAATCAGTGATAGTAATAAATAGCTTCTTAGCCTTGAGTTTCAGGTCTGTGATAAAAACTTTCGTGAAATTTCAAAATCTGTAAATAAAAAAAATCCTTTTAAATCTTTATTCAAAGATAATTTCCATGTAGTTCTACTCTAGCAAAATAAAACTGTTAGAAAGGCTTCTAGAAAGAACTACCGGTACTAATTAATCTGAGTTACTTACTTATAAATCTTATGTAGCATTTACTGCTATAATTAATGTAGCAGCATTCTACTTCATCTTATAATTGATCAGATTATTATTATTAGCAACATTTTATAGCAGATAGTCTATGATCCAATATGGTGACAGCTACAGCTTTTATGTAGACACAATTTCAACCAACCAGTATATGATGCACTAGCTATATCCTATGATAGGAGTTACATAGCTATTGATACCAATAGCATCGATTGTGACTCAATACCTTACCTTACTATATAAGTGTATATTGTCATCTGGATTTGAACATCGAAATTTTAATTATAACCCATGGCTATCAGCTACTAAATGTGCCTTTAGATAAATATAGAAAGATAAACTATAGTATATCATAATAATCATAGCTAATAATATAATGTAATTAATCTATTATTCAATACTAAGTTACGTTATAAGAGATAAATAAATCGGCAAGATGGTTAACCTAAAGAAAAATAGAACTAAATGATCGAGATTTGTAGAGAAGGTGCAGATGTACTTGAATGTTAGTATAGGTTGCAATCCTCTCTTAGATATGATCTTACTACATATTTCATTGTTTTAGTATGCCATCATAACAGTGATACCTCTAGAAGGTTGCTTCTAAGTTATTGGTTAGATAACTTATTGTCGTGCATCGTAGGCGTTAATTTATATATTAGCAAATTTAAAAACAGGATATCATTCATTATTCTACAGCTGCAATATGGATCTGATATTTTGAAGAAAGACCTCGCTGGAAATACAGCTCTGCTTAAAGCAACAAAACGGAAAAGGACTCAAATTATGAAGTTATTATTAGACCACGGTAATAAAATAAAGAGTATTGATATAAAATATGCTTGCCAGCGCAAGAGTTTTCGATGGTAAATGTTTTCTAGATGGCATTATGGGGTGTAAAGTTTTTTGGATTTCAACCAATTATGCAGCTAACCTGTAAATTTTAATTACACATTATAGAGATTTAGTAGAATTAAATTTAATGCTTTATTTTTTCAATTCATTATTGGAAAATATCTTAGCTACTTTCCAAGGAAAAAAGGATTATGTTTGTTTTCCAAACGATAATCGATTTACTGCTCTTCATTTAGCTGTGGATTCAGGATCCTTAGAGGTATCTCTTTAAAAGCATTGATAACATATTATTTAGAGTCAATCTGGGTCCAATTTTATTTTACGCTACAGAATACTGAATTATGTCTCAAATTTGGAGCTAATATAGAAAGTCAATCGGTAGGATCAGAATTTGAAATGGATTTGATAAGAATTCAAGAATAATCTAAAGATAAAATCCTATTCTAAATATCATTTAAATTTAGACTGGACTCCTAACACCATTACATTTGGCTGCCTTGAATGGATGTTATGATATCGCTAAGATTTTAATAGTTAATGGAGCGATTGTTAATGCACCGGATCTCAAATCAAAAACATGTTTACACTATGCCTCTATCAGTAACAACACAAAACTCATAGAACTCTTATTAAATCATGTATGAAGTGGTTAATGTGTTAACTGGATCAAAATTCTATTTCTTCTTTACACTAATATACCTGGACGTATATTAACTAGTCTAGATTATCTTGCATGATTAATAATTTTAACAATTTTGAAAACTATATGAAAATTCTCCAATTAGGGAGCTTCAATTGAATCTAAAGATAAAAAATTGCAAACCCCAATTATGGTCGCTGCTAGTCATAATAACGTCGATACTTTACGATTTTTACTGCAAAATGATGCTAATGTATTCACACAAGATCAAGATGGCAAGACATGCCTCCATCTGATAGCTGAAAGAGATTGCATCGACGCTTTCAATATTTTTGGAAAGGTTGGTTAAAAGGCATAGCACTATGCAAAAAGTGTTTTGTCACGACTGTTTGGCAGAATAACATTTTTAGTAACAAAATTACGAATGATTTATAGCAATATGGTCGTGATCTTATTCAAATTCATGATTATGCTGGATTTACGTCTACCTTGGCAGCAGCAGCAGCAGGATCTAATTCGGTACCAAATTTTTGACATGAATGATGATAATCTTGTTGCAATTAAGAATAAAGCTATCCTTTACAGCAAAGATGAGTGTACAAATACAAGTTTAACAGTGTAAGGATCATCTTTATTTTATAGATTTTAACAGAAATAGCTGCTCAGTTTGGAGATACTATTATCAACCATCAAGATAATCACGGCAACAATGCTTTACATTTAGCAGCAATTCATCATCATCGTGATACCGTTAGAACGATTATCGATCAAATGCCATTTATGAATGTGAATATGTGTTGATATGTCTTACAGTATTTCTATATATGTATTTTGTAATGCTACGCTTAAGATGGATGGATGATAACTACGTTATTATCTACAGTCCATATTGATAGTTAACTTACGCTGTATAATTATAGAATCAATTATCGTGACTAATTTACAATTTACAAGTCTGCCTAATTCTAGATATGGATATCATAAACTATGTATTGTACAACGTTACACTGTAAGTGTTGACGGCGCACATATAAAAGCCGTTGTAATTATCAATAAACGGATGAGTGGTAGTAAGTACTTAGCTTTGTCAGTATTCGAAAACTAGTCAGAGTGATCCGAACTTTACATACGGTTGGAGTATCAACTCTAGTTAGTTCATACACAATATGTGTAATATGTATGGACAGAGACCATTACATTTGGCCGCAAAAAATGGAAGCAGTCGAGTGATTCACTATCTAATCAAACATGGAGCTGATGTGAACTGCAGGTTACCTAAATTCAATGTACTTAATTGCTAAATTTTGACACTTATCATTGGCAATTGTCTAATTTATAGAATTACAGCGATAATCAATAGCAACTCATGAGTGTTCTTTATCAAATTTCTTTAGAATATGTTTAAGAGTACCTTATATTGCGAAATTTACATGAGTTAAAAAAATTTATCCTGCTATATTATTAGATATTATATTAATAAACTTCTGAAATTTTGCGTAAATATTCAGTTTTTATGTGATAAACTAATAATCTTTAATTATTTCATGATCGATTACAAGTATATCGTATTTGATGTATCGATTTACTAACTGTTATAGAATTATGCTCATTACTTCAGGGATGACTTAAAAACTAGATATTTTTACCTGTAGAGACCATTCCGGCTGGTATCCTCTACATTTTGCTATAAAATATGGTCATTTGATGAGTGTCAAGCTGCTGCTCTTTGAAGGCTCCGAAATCAATGTATTTAACGAAACTGAGGTAAGCATATATTTCCAGGCCTGCTTGGTATAGAGACTAACAAGAAGATCGAGTGGGCGTTAATTCTCAATAATTCCCAAAATGCTTTACAAAAATTAAATTAGAGTTTAAGAAAATGATATCTAGAAGCTTAATATTCGATTTCTAACTCTTGTAAATGGACAGAGTTGAAGAAGGTAGATATTAAATAATTTAACCGGCTTATTCCTACGATAATTTCTAAGGAAACTCCTCTACTAATGGCATGCGAAATGAGACATATCGAAATTGCAGTCCTATTACTAGAAAAAGGAGCTAATCCAGCGATTAGGAATAATAAAGATCAAAACTGCTTAGACATTGCTTGCGAACATCGTCTTAATGATATCGGGCTTGCAATCATCAAGACAAAATTGTGAGTACGCGTTGTTCATCCCTTATAAGGATCGTTTCTTTTTGAAGTAGTGATCTAATTCTGTGTCGTAATGCATGATTATATAGACAGAGATAAAAAAGGTAATTATAATGATTAGTCAAACGATGAATTATCTTAACCAATACTGTTATTATGCTTCGTGATAGCTGGGAAAAAGTTATGGAAAATCGAGCTTATGATGGATATCATCCAATGAAACGATTGTTACATAGAATGCCCGTTGTAGCAGAGGTAATTTAACCAATCTTATATAAATTCTGTTAACCACGACGTCCAAAAGATTCATTAAAAATAGATTATATTAAGATTACCTGATAGGCTCTATAAATTAGTTTCATAATAATTGACAGCAGATTTTAAGATATCTGACTTCAATTTAAATAATTTTAAGAAGTAGAATTCATAGTAACGTTAATATCAGAAAGTGATATAAAGGACAATTCATTGCTAATCATAATTGGTATAGGCGGTATTACTATCTTTATAGTATTAATGTTTCTTACAGGCAGTTATGGATAGATCAATTACATTTGTAAAAACTAAGAATGGAAATGATGTCGTAAAGCAGGTAAGATTATTTATGCTATTGAATGCTTCTTAAAAAAGCTACAGCAGGATTGCAGTCGAAATATATATCGATAAATCTAATTTCATTCTTCTCAGCCATACCAGGGCATAATGTTTGTGTAAATTTATGCTATGAATAGGTATCTTTTGATTTTACTTATCTTGAATCATCACCAGAAGATCATCATCTGCAAGACGTAAAGGATAAATACATTGCGGTTGAGGTAAGAAATAGTTTTAACCCTTAGAGTTTATTTTGAACTCAGAGCCCATGCAGTAACCTGTCTCACAGATGGGTATAACATAAAATTTCTTCACTTTAATTATTTCTTTATCCTGTTTGATAAACACTTGCAGACAATTTGCTCCCTTAGTCAAACAAAACTGATGAAGCATCCTCTTATTAATGCCTATTCCTATTCAAAATGGTAAATCGTACGTCGTATATAATTTTTGTGTCAGTATAACAGTGCATTGATACTGTGATATACTGCTAGTTTATTTGGTTTATTTGTTGCAGAAATAGTAAATTGAAGTAGTGTGTCGAAAAAATGAATACTTTTTTAACCAAACTAAGATTGTGAATCAATTACCAAAAACTTCAACAGTAAAGCGACGCTATCAGCTAATTAAAAAGCAATTAATTTCATGCCTGGAATTTCATTTTTCTTTCTAGGAAATTAGCCGTCAACTTTACGATCTACTTTAAGATTATTTCAGATATATTTTATTTTATTGGTTTGGGTGTCCCTATTGCTCTTAATACTGCAGATTATTTAGGAACTGCTGCAGCTAATAGGAGTCTTGATGTAACGGATGGAAATAATAATTATGCAACATTAGTAAGTGTAGCAACTTCACCTTCCCTTAAAGTATTCCTACATATTTCATACCGTATTATCAATGCAACATTAAATGTTTAGCAGATCATATTATATGCATAATAAAAACCCAAAGAGAATTTTCTTTTCATCATGTTAACAAATTTATTCGAATTTGATAACTATTACAATTTACTTACTTGATCGCGGCGATCATAATTAGCTTTAAATAGGTTATTAATGGTATACTAGCGAATAATGTATAAAATACCTGATAATATATATTGCACTGATGGCAGCACTTATAGTTGTCATATTAGCTCGTTATAATTCGTTTATTAAACTACGCTAACTTAAAGTTTTCATCATCAAATTATCTAGGTTATACAAGGAGCTCCAATCAGAAACATCGTCGTCTTAGCGACTGTCATACTAATGCTATGTTCAACAGTAATCTCACTTTTATTTGGGGTAAAAAGAAATTAACACTAGCAATTCTTGAAATATCGATTTTTCGCTAATGTATTACTACATTTGAAGCCTAGAAAATATCGAACTGAAATTAATCTGTATTAAATATTCTGTGAATTTATGTATATATAATTTTTAAACCGGTAAAGTCAAGGTATATTGTAATTTTAAAATGATCAAATAATTTCCAACATTCCCTAATACTCGTTCCGTTATTCCAACCACAGCGCAGATTGGTCTCATATTTCTTCAAGCAGACAGTTTTTGAAATAATTATCGAACTTTTAGGCTTAATGTATGCCTTACCCATACACAAGACAATAAGTTACACAAGTATTCGTATAGGGGCTATGCTTGTCCTCTGCTTGGTAATTAATGTTATCTTCACGTTCAGAAAGTAAGCTAGATTGTATGACTTGGTAATGCAAATATGATTAGATCTTATACTTTTAGTATAGAAATATAGTTACTACCTGACTACGTGACAGTCATTTAAGTCATTTAAGAGCTGAATATCTGTAGCGTAATTTAGTCATTTTCATTAAGGTCAATAAAATACTTTATTATTTATAACTAATTTAGTAATTATTAGGATGTTGTTTATCATTAATTTAATTTTCAACTTTCCATCATCATCTTGATCTATGCTCGTCTATAACATGTGAATGTACAGTAATAAAAATATTATTTATCTGTGGTAGGTAATAAGTGTATGATAACGTACAACTGCTCTATAAAATCTTTTTCGCTTGCGTAGTCTTTATGGTATAGGTTTGTACATCTCCATGTTTATCACAATCATCATCACCATTTGCAAGACATCCGTTGTCATAATATTATTTGTTCTGGCTTTTGCGATATCCTTTTCAATGATCCTGAGCGATATGGTGTGTTAATTTCCTTATTATCTTACAAATAAACCCAATTTCTGCAAAGTTATAAATTAAAAGTAAATGCACTATTTACCAGTATCTTAAAGATTTGTAGATAAATGTAGAGCTGATGTTGATAAATGGAATATAACTTTAATAGCAGTGTCATTTATATGCAAAATCACAAGAGGTAGATATTGTATCGTACGATATGTTATATAGAAAAAAGAAAATGTTTCATTTATCATTCGTTGACTCATACACCAGAATATTTACTTAGATAAATCTTTCTGTCAATTAGACCATCTTTCATTCTTTTGATGTGGCCATAATTACTGTTTTAACAATGATGAGTGGAGAACTTAGTTACGAAGATATATATCAACATTTAAGAAGCACTGGCAGATTGTATGGATTCAAGACTGAGCTATTACTGTTCGTTGCCATGATCATTGTTGTCAATCTAGCATTTGCCAACTTACTGGTAGGAACTACCTAGCTGTAGTTACATAGAATTAAAACATTGCAAATTTAATTGTGATCTTCAATATTTGGACAGATTTCATCGTTAGATTGGACATACATAATGAACAGATAATATTATGCTATAGCTATAACTGCATGTACTTAACACCACATTAGCAGATTTTACTATATAATTTTCAATTTTTTCATAAATTGAAATTTAAGTGCATGCAGCACTTCTAATATGGCCTCAAATTAACCGCTGCATATTATACATTTCCTTAGATTGGTTTGGCAGTTGGAGACATCAAAGAAATAAGAGAAAAAGCTCATTTGAATCAAATCAAGGGTAATTTTCAAATGGTTATTGGAGCATACGAATCTTTTCCACTGTTTATTAAGAAATATATGTATAAGCCTGGTTTAATCTTCCAGATAGGAGAAAAGCCATCATTTTTAAATACGGTAAGTAGTCTTAAAGTGCCTAAAAGTTCTGGAATATAGATAATTGTGAGTTAGATATGAGCTCTTTTGGCTTCATACCTTGAATATATGCAATTAATTGTGTTTTCTTTAGCAAATTTGGAACTTTCTAACTGAAAATATCAAAATAATTAACGGAGAAGAAAATGTTAACGAAGAAACTGAATTGAAGGAGCTAAAAGTTCTGTTTTTGGATCAGAAGGCAGAGTATGAAAAATATATTCAGTATATCACCAATTTGTATATCAGATATTTTCTAGCCCCTTTAGGTAGAATACGAATCTTTTTTATAAATTTTGAACTGCTTTACTAATAATTTATCACTATATTATCAGAATTTTACGCTTGAAAGAATTAGTAGAAGATACCAAATCAGATGTAAACTTTCACTCCAAAGTGAACAGAAATCACACTAAG
Source organism: Trichoplax adhaerens (assembly GCF_000150275.1). NCBI lineage: Eukaryota > Metazoa > Placozoa > Uniplacotomia > Trichoplacea > Trichoplacidae > Trichoplax > Trichoplax adhaerens. The sequence goes on from NW_002060947.1 coordinate 6,753,318, forward strand.
AAATTCATTGATGAAGTTTTGGATTCTATCCATACACAAGACTTATAAAGTAACAACTTTTAACATATTTTAGCTACCATTTTATCTCAACTAGAGACTAAGAAGTATCTTCGCATGAGATATTTAATTTATCACTATATACAACTTACCAGTATGTATTAAAATTCGCCATAAAACCTTACTTTAATAAAGGCTACAAAATATTTCAATTTTAAATAAAGGCTAACCAGAGTGACTCTCTTAGCATGTTCGATAAAACCAATTACGAAAATCTAAAATTTGTAGAATATTGGAACTTTATCATACAAAAATCATGTACACATAGATCTGCTCTAGCCGAATGTAACTACTAAGTACTTTTAAAAATAGCTACTAGAATAATCTTAGTTGCCAGTTAGAACACTTTTCGTAGCATTTGCAGCTACAATCAGCATCATTCTACAATATTTTACACATACTCAGATTATTAGTAACAACGTTTTACAACGGACCTTCATTAACTAAATTTGGAAACTGCTTCAGTATTGACGTAGACATTATTTCTACCGGTCAGAGTACGATGAACTAACCATTTACAGTATTATTCACTATAATATCTAGATTAGAGTAGAAATATTTATGTTGGATAATTTTGTTGATTTACCCTTATTTAAAGAGTTTCCAATTTAAATATGTGATGTTTAAATATAATACTAGCTTTTATAGTGATATATTTAGATGCAGTCTACTGAAATTAGCAGTTTACTTAGGGAATCGAGAATAATCTTTTTACTATTCAAATCACTGTGACTGTAACTTGCTTATGGAAGATTGTAGATTATCGTAGAAATGCTCCGTGATAGGGCCTATTGTAATCTGACAATTTTGTATTGATCATTCGATGTCTATATTCTTAAATACTGTTATTTTCATTAGGCAGCAGTAGATAAATTAGCTTTTGATTCATTAGCAGATTTCAACGTTAATATTACAAACTAGGTTGTCTTTGCTATTATAAAAGAGTGCATAATTGCGATATATCGTATAATAAAGACAGTTCTTAAGATTAGTGTTTAACGTAAGATACTAAGCATCTGAGTTTTATTGCAGTCTTCTAGTCTTAGGAAAAGTCTTCCTGAAAGAGTAGATATTGCTTCCTGATACGTGGTTCAGGAGTCGGGTTATTGATCGTGCATTACGTTATCTTGTTGCAAAGCTGTTTTGTAACATAATTATATCCTAATATGCGATTTACAGTTCTATTTTTACCTCTAACCTTAATATTAACTCGATATCCTACTGCATATATAGTCATAAGTTATTAAATAGTTCTTGAGATAAAGATAAACAGTCACTCTACCGCACATCATAGCAAACATTGCTAATAGTCTAGAATCCTAATACTAAGCTACGCTACAGTATACTAAGAACATATTCTTTGCAGATTCATAAATAAGCGTTTTGATATTTTATTTCTCCGATTGCAAATTTTAAAATCAGTTATTGGAGAAACTTTAATCAATAATATTGTTACTAAGCATAACAAAAGCAGCTCTTTATTAAGATATATTTAATATCTAATCTAACCTACCACAAATTTTCTTCTTAGAATTGCTTTGATCTATTTAATCATAATAAATTAATGACATAAAAATACCTTCAACTCAAAATATTCGGTTTTACCAAATCTATGAACCTCAAAATTATTGAATGACTACGGTATCTTAAAACATCCTAGAGCTTTAAATGTATTTATACAGTAATTTATCCTAAATTCATGGGGTACAATTAGGATTATTATCGCAGTAGAGTTAATACCAACTGCGCAACAATGACTTTAAAATCTCATTGCTAGGCTAAAGTAATGTTTAACAAACTAATTAGAACCAATTCTGTACATTAATTATATCAACAATTGACTGCAGTTGCTGCTATTCTGCTCGCATAATTTCTTTTACTCTGGATGAATAAATTCTGGTAATAGGATCGCATATATTAAAAGCAATATACTCTATTGTTATGCAATCCTCTACTACGTTTAATCATTCTATTTAATTTATATTTGCTACTCGTTAACCTTGCTTGCTATATGAATTTTAGATACTATTAGTTACATTAGCAGTTAATCGCGTTATATTTCGTGACTGTTGCTTTGTACACTCGCATAGCATCCATTCTCTAGTAGTAATTTGTGTCAGAGTGCAACCTGACTGATAGGATCCTTCGATAACATTGCAGAATCAGCTTTCGCTATGACAACGGATTCACTATAGCTAATCAGTTTTTTTTCTTCATGAAACTTAATCATTACACTTTAGCCTAGCTTTAGAATCCAATACAGTTTCATTTGGAATTATTATTGAGCTACTGTGGTGCTAATTGTAATAGTCTTATTCCAAGCCGCTGCAAAATGGCTCTAGTTATAGTTCTGAAGACAGCGGTAGGTAATCTCCACAAAATTAGTCTCTCGATAGCATTTAAATTTAGCTGGTGTTACAGTGTTAAATACTGTATTACAGTAGAAATATCTATGTTAGGATAATTCTGTTAGACTATCCTTATTTAGTTAACTTCTAATTTGGATATACTGTGTATTAATATAGCCCTGACTTTCTATGACAGTGACACTTATACACATACTGAAATTAATAGTTATAATAGGGAATGCAAATCATCTACTTACAGTTCGAATCATTGTGATTGTAATTTACTTATGGTAGATTGTAAATTATCATGGAAATGTTCCGTGATAGGATATATCGTAATCTGACTATTCTGTATTAGTCATTACATGTGTATATTCGTAAATACTGTTGTCTGCATTAAGGGAGCACAGCAGTAGCTAAACTTAATATCTAATTCAGTAAATGAATCCGAGGTTAATTGTATTAACTATGACTCATGAACTATTGAGGAATAGTATATAAATGCAGTATATCTTGAAATAAAGAGAATTCTCAAACTTAGTGTTTAACGTAAAATACGAGGCGTTTAAGTCTTTGTGTAGTCTGCTAGTAGAGCAAAAGTGTTTATGATAGTGCAGATATCGTTCCTTGATACGTGGTTCAAGGAATTGACTTATTGATCGTATATTGCGTTATCTTGTTGCAAAGCTGTTTTGTGACAGCTGGACTAGGTTTAATTTGTCTGGTTAGATAAGGCATAAAAACGGCCCATGTTTTAATCTATTAAGTACCATATGCGAGCAAAGACATCTAACTCGATTATGTCTATATTTTAGCTTATCTGCACCGTTCAATTTTGATTATTTATATCAGTTCTGCTAGTATTATTGTGGTGTACATCATCTAGAAGATGCGGTATTAGACCATATTATTGATGCTGGCGTAATAGGAAATTCTAGCTAAACTACTTTCGCATTATCCTTAGATATAGCTCTATTTGTCATTTTCAATCATGAAGAAAAGATATTACCATAACAACGAGAGAATTATTTGACTTTTTGGGGCGTTAAAGCCAACCTGCTGATTTTAGTAAACAAATTTAATAAAATGAACTATTGACACACTGTAATATTGTTCATGTGAACAAAATATATATTGATGCTATAACTCCCCATTATCTTCAAGAATCATTCTATCTTATAGTTAGATAACAATAATGATTTCATAATAGGTAAAACTTTGATAATTACGTTCTATTATGTTTATTGTATAATAATGATAGATAAAAAGATACGATAATGAATCGTCGTCATATTTTTTAACATTTAGCTATTGGACCCACGGTGATATCTCCGATCCCTTCTTTGGGTTATTTCCAATCAACTTCTGAGGAAATTAACTTCACTGCCACCCTAATTGTGAACAAATTAAATTTGATGTGAGTGTCTTCTTTTAACCGGATAAAGCCAACAACAAAATGGTTAAATTATCCAAGCAGAAATCAACGTTAGTAACACCTGTTCAAAATTTTCTATCTACGGAAATGCCGACGCCAGTCATGCCAGCCATGGCACCGTCTTCAGAAATGATAAATGAAGGCGATAATCCTAGTCAACCTAAAGTTGGCTATAAAGAAACTAAAATTGGGAATCGATTTCCTTGGTTAAGTAAAGTTGGTTTGTTAAATCAGAATAAAAAAGAGTCTAAAGAAGCAATTGGTTCATTAGTTAGCATTGGAATAGCGGCAGCGGGAGCCGAAAGTTTTGGCGATATTTATGAGGTATCTTATTTTACAGTCATTTTCATAGATACAACAACATTTAAAAATTACTTTAATTTTCAACGAAAAGAATCAGTTTTACTTTTCATAACTGATCATAATTTCTATTAAAACTATCCTTTTTAACTTATACTAAAGCTGCTGGACTCTATATACTAGACTAGGTTTTAAAACGATATGAAAGTTAATTCTATTCACTTAATAGCATGTTCATTTATAAAAAGCAAGAGATAAGTTTGATAATTATAAGAGATCTTTTAATGCTACCCGTACAGTGTACACTTACCATTCCTTAACTTTTAATACTGTTTCATCCTATTTCGAAATACTTCAATTCTTCCGCATACAGTAGTACCTTTAATGGGTGCATGACTGTGATATGCACATCTGTCATGTTCTTTCTATCAAATTGCCTATAATTAAATAATCAATGAAAGCTTAAAACGAGATCTACGTCTTGCAAGACTATTATAATCTATTGTTAAAGGCAAATCAAATGAAGACTAGTAAAAAGCTCGACCTGAATAGCTACATTTTAAAATATTACTTTATTTTACTTAGGCTGCAAGATTAGGTTATGTTGATGATTTAATCTCCATGCTACAAGTTTCGTATTACAAAGAAAGAATTAATTATCCAGATAAAGATAATTACACCCTGATGCATTATGCTGCCCGGCATAATAATGACCAAGTAGTTGGGTGCTTGATAAAGCATGGAGCAGGTAAACTTCATAGATTTTTGTGCGCCGTTATGTTCAATGCAGACTAGTTGAAATAATTCTTGCAATATTTAAAGCTATTTAATTTATAGCTGCGGCCTTCAATACGTATTTTCATTCAAATTAGATGTTAATGCAAAAGGAGGTCGAGATTTAGTTAGTCCACTTCACTTGGCTGCGCAACATAATGCCTACCAATCTGCTGAAGTTTTATTAATGCATGATGCCGCTATTGACGCTGAAGATAAGAATAAATCGACTCCATTACATCGTAGCTGCCAATATAACAATGTGAAAATATCGCAGGTAAGTATAATTATTTTACTAAACGAGCCTCACTGCATCTATACCTAATATGCACTTATTATATAAAAGTGCTCCCGCTAATATTTCGAATTTCAGTAACGGTTAGGTTATTAAGTTGAAACACGATTAAATTAAATCCATTTTTATTTAAATGATTTATGAAAGAGATTTTTTCGATGTACGTATTCATTAAAATTGCAAAGGAGGCAGCAAATTGTAGCATATAGTTACCAATAGTGATACCTCTCCAATATTTTTCGTATAACATCAAGTTCGTATTTTTCTTCGTCGACAAAGTCTAGCTAACCTGTAAACACTACTAAATCTGCCTTAATAGTACTGTATATCGATGCAGGTATTGTAAGGAAGTGGTGGAAAATATACAGTAATCAATTAAATAATTTGGGAGAACAGCCTATATTACTATAAAAGCTATCCATATTTGCATACCCTAGATTAAATACTTTCAGATGTTATTATGTGAATGACGTATTGCCATAAAAATAGCTATGATGACTAATTAAAAATCGACCATATTCTACAGCTGATATTACTGGAAGCACGAAGGCAAGGCAGGGCAAAATCGATTGTCAACCGACCTAATTACGAAAATACTTGCCCTTTACATTGCGCTGCTTTCTATGGAAGCAGAGAAGCTTGCGATGCTTTAGTAAGTCCAATAATTCATGGCCTAGATATTTGGTAGTAATAGTAATGAGCTAGTTGACATCAAGTTATTAGAATTGAAATGCTTCTAATTGTAGTTTGAAGTCATTTCATTTTGCTTCATTTATTAAACTATTTAAAATTTTTATCGTAAATTCTTAATCATCTTAACTCTTAACCCACTATGTAAATCTGTAATATTTAGGTTTATCATGGTGCCAATATGTCAAAGAAAGATGCTTGCAGTAAAACAGCTATTCATATCGCTACAATGGCTAAAAACATTGAGGTTGCACAGTATCTGATGAATCATGGTAAGATGCATCCTATTGTTAGTCATATAGAAAAAATTTATTCTTGATTATGATCTCAGCCTAAATTGTTTTGTTATCACTTGGCATAGCCAAAATGTCCGGCAAGCTCTCTTATATGAGAATCATAGATCAGAATGGATATACACCACTCCATATTGCCGTAGATTCCGGAAGTTTAGAGGTAATCCTTTATACTGAAAAGCGACTTGAAAATTACCTGTATTTCACACTAGATTATTTACTACCACATCTACTATAATAGTAACGTCTAAATAGTAATCTAGTAAGTTATGCATATGATACTGTAATCCCATCTTCTCTCTGTGATGCGCTATATGCTCCGAACTGTAAATCCAATGTAAATAAATTTCATACAAGCAACTAATTGATAAACAGAATAAATTTTATTTATTATAATTATTTTAAAACTGATAAAGAAAAGAAAATTCTTAATATTAAGTTTCTGTTTGCTTTTAGCTGACCGAGTTATGTCTTAAATATGATGCAAGTGTAGAAGACCAAACGGTTAGTTACTAGCGATGCTAGGCTAACATGTATAGTCTAGATTGCTTAGTCCTTTCTTTTATAGCAGTGGCAAATACAAACTCTTCAAAGTCAGCGAAGCGAATAACATTCGATCCATATTTTTTACAGTATGAGATGCTAACGCCAATCCATCTTGCCTGTGTTAATGGATTCAGCAAGATTGCTGAATTACTTATTAAACACGGATGCAATGTTAATGCTATGGACAATCGCGGCAGGAACGCATTCCATAAAGCAGCAATAAGTAACAATACTGAAATTATTCGGCTAATCCATCAAAACGTACTTTAATTAATATAAATGCATAAAGGCAATCTTACCTTTTATTTTATTACAATCGTAATATAAAGAATCGGGATCACTGATCCATAACTTTCTTCTTGTCCTTCAGGGTGGCTATATTGAGGCTTCAGATAGTGATCTATATACGCCTCTCCTAGCAGCTGCTTATCATGGCTGCAAGGAATCTCTTCAACATTTGATAAATTGCAAAGCTAATCTATTCGCTCGACATATTAATGGAAGAAATGTTTTGCATATTGTAGCTGAACGTAATCATGGTGATATAATGAGATATTTAATTGAGGTAGTTAACTCTAATTTGTGTTATATCTATAGATGGATTGAGTCATTTAACGTATTAAATAAGGAAGATAATTATTGCTTAATTTTTTAATCACGATTATTGTGTCAATTTCTTGCAGCATGGTGGAGAAATGTTAATAAATTGTCCTGATGATGATGGAATTATGCCAATCTTTGCTGCAGCCCATGCAGGTGCCATCGCTGTAAGTTATTTATTCGGTTTAGTCAAATTACAAACTAATCCGAAATCTTATTATCAGTCTATTTACTACATTTCACTAATAACTTTATCAAAGTGAATGGAAGCAACAGATTCCGCAAACATGTTCTTCGATTTATCTCATTCCTAGCCTTGTTTTATTTCAGACAATAAACGTATTGAAGGAATATTTAGCTCGTACTGATTTATTTGACAATAATAATAATTCCATGATTCACGTTGCGACGAAAAATAATCATCGGGATACTGTGTTTTACATACTAAAACATATCACGCAAGAGGTTAACTTACGTAATAATTACGGGCAAAAGCCAATCCATGTAGCAGCCATAAATGGTCACGATAGAGTGTTGACTCTTCTAATTAAGTACAGATCAGATCTGGATAGCCGGTAAGGGCGCAAAATCATAAAGGCTGATTACTTTATTTTAGCCGTACGGCGATTAGATTATGATTCTGCACTGCAGAGCATTGCCTAGACCTAAAGAGTTTACTGTATAATATTTAAATGTTATAAGGGAAAATTGGAAACTATTAATTGTACAACGGAGTAGACTTTGCAAACTATTAATTGAAAAAATTTATTAATTGTGCAGTAAAGTAGAATTTAGAAACTAAGAATGAAACGGCTTAGTAAATGATACCTTGTCATTTTCGCCCTAATTGCTCATATCATGCAATCCGAATTTTTAACTGCAATATTGCTAATTCCTAACGTTATAGGGATAACTTTTCTTACTCGCCGTTACATTATGCCGCACGCGGTGGCTTTCTATCGACGGCTAAACTATTAATTGAAAACGATGCCAAAATTGATGTAACGGATAAAAGTGGGGTAAGTATTGAATTAAAATCGTCTATATTCATCTTTTTCTAGAAGCTATTCCTATATTTTCAACAATTAAAATAGTAACAATCCAATTCAAAAAAATTAGATGAATTGATACTTGCTAATTTCTGATTCAGAACACTCCTTTGCATCTTGCTTGTGCCAATAGCTTTACAGATTTAGCTAATTTATTAATTGATCATAACGCTGATCCAACGTTAACTAATTATCGTGGTCAAAACTGTCTGGATATTTGCATTGAGAGCAATCAGTCTGAATTAGGGTCAATAATAGTCAAGAGTAAATAGTAAGTTGTCTGTCAAATTTATATTACACAGTTGTTTTACTGATAAAATAGATACCCATACGTCTAATCACGAGTTGATTAATTCTAGTGGCGAAAAAGTTATGGAAAATAGAGCTTATGATGGTTATTCACCAATGAAAAGACTGATTGAAAGATTACCAGCTGTTGCTAAGGTCAGTAAATTTACTAATGAAAGTTTCTGTTACTTATAAACTGACATACAGATTTTAGCTCATAAGCTCCTCAAAGTTTGCGTTACATTCTTGGCTATTTAACAGGATGCTTTAGATAAATGCGTTATTCTTTCGAAAAATACTATGAACGATTCTAAACAGGTTGATTGAAAATTCTAATAGATTTTGTCATAATTGTAATTGGTATTTTAAGAAAGATTCCTTTGAAAATTTAGGTAACATTTGATTTTCGTTACTTGGAGAGCTCTCCAGAAGATAAGCAACTCAAAGAAGTCAAAGATAAATATTTAGCTGTAAAGGTAAAGCTTTTGTCTTAAAAAGACTGTTATAGTGATAGCTTAATTATGCATTGCAAATCTCTTAAAGATCGTTTATGCTGATAATGGTGTTATTTAAATCTAGAGTATGTTAAAGTATGAACGAAACGAATTAATGAGACATCCAGTGGTAGCAGCATATCGGCATTTTAAGTGGTATGTATGTTTTAATTTAAGAATACCCTCTTTAAATCTATAACACTACCCTGAATGAATAATAGGATACTAAATTTTAAAATATGATCGCATCAATCTTTTAGGAATGCCATTATGAAATATATCTACTACGGAGATTTACTGCTTAAAATTATATTTCTTCTTGGAGTCGTTATTCCCATAACTCTAAACGCTCGTGATTACTTAAACTACCGGATTGAAGAAGTTAATAAGGATCCTAACTTAACATCAGCTAATATCTACCAAGGATATTTTGTAAGCAAAATCGTAAAGTAAATGATAAACAATTCAAAATATTAAATACATTCTATAGCAGATTACCAGAACGAAAAGGCTGAGTAGCACAATCATGATTTTCCTTCGCTAATATATATAGATATACTTCCTATCAGCTCGAGCATTATTGTAGTAATACATAATCATATCATTTATTAACACATTATAATTATTAATCAGACATTATCTAATTTTAAAAGATTTTCATACATAATCCAATAAGTGCTTCTATACTTTTGATTTCTCATATTCTTACTTCGTTGTAATAACTACCGTAGCTGATATTGAGTTAAACCTTAACCGCAATCTCATTAAATTTGCCATTAATCAACAACCTGGAAAGAGACCATATCACTTATTTTTTATTCGTTGTCTAGTTTATCAAAATATAATTATTAATCAAATATTGTCTCATTGTAAAAGAGTTCGCATATAATTAATTAAACGCCTGTATTCTCTTGATTTTTCATATTTTTACTTTAAATTCACTAATTGATATTAAGTCAAGTTTTTGCTTCAGTTTCATTTAATAAAGTGTCTTCAACATTAGGACATAAAAACTGGAGCTTCCTTGTAAGCTTCACTCTATTATATAAATCAATTTCGTCTCATAACTACCGAGGATTATCTATTTTAACTTTATGCTAATTTGAAACTTTACTATATGCCATTGAATCTGTAATTTGTCAAAATTTTAGAAAATGGTTCTATCATTCATGCGTTTTATTTTCATGCCTAGATTAACCAAATGATCGTAGAAAGAAATATTATCGTATTTTTAGCCGTTTGCATTGCATTATCTTCGCACTTGGCTTTACTTCTATCTAGTGTAAGTAAATTTTATAATGGTTTCGATTAAGTGTACTAATTACTGTATTGTCATCGCTAGTTGCTGTAAATATACAGTAGTCATAATTAAAATTTTAATGTATAGATATTTGTTGAGTAACAATATATACTTCTTATTTAGGTATATCAGTATAATCTTCAACATATATACTAAATCTTCCAATATTTCTTTCAGCCCAAATTATTTTTTAAGTCCGGGTTATTCATGCTATGGCAAATTGTGATCGAAGGATTTACATTATTTTATTGCATGCCATTCGATATGCCAGTCTTTCCTCTATCAATTCAAGTCGGTGCCATGATTGTTTTGCTCCTATTGATAACTTTTATGTTTAATTTAAGAAGGTAATAAAACTAGAACTTATCAAGTTATGCAAATTGTAAGATTTCACAGGATATAAAATTTTATCCTGATATAATTTTAAAGGTGATGAGTTAAGTTAGAACTCTTACTTAGTAAGACTAATCACAACTCATATTTTTAAGGGCTTACGGCATTGGAATCTATCTGTCTATGTTTTTTACCATTATTAAAACTATCCTAAAGGCATCCATTACTATCTATCTCTTCATTTTCGCCTTTGCGTTAGCCTTTTACATGCTCTTAACTGATATGGTAAGTCTTAATTCATACAATTCCATCAAGCTCTACGGTAAAGATCATGTATAGTTCTTATGATTTCTTCTATTTTTAACCTGATTATTTAGCCTATGTTTAGTGAATTCCATTTCGCAATCTTTCGCGTAATGACTATGATGGCGGGAGACATTAGTTTCGAAGAAGTGTTTAATTATATGCGAGAAAATAATCGAATGCAAACGGCTGGAACGGTCTTTGCTGTCATTACTTTAGTAGTTATATTCATCAACATTGCATTCGCCAATCTCTTAGTAAGTTATCCATTAGCTAATAGTAAATATTGTGTTTCTTATTTACGATCGCATAAAACTGCTAGTTCGAGACAATTATAAATTGAAACATTCGTAATTACGGTAATGAAACAGTGCTTATGAGTTAAGTAAATTTGAATAAATAATAATATGTTTAAGTCCTTCTCACGATCATATTTTTCTCCAGGTCGGCTTAGCTGTCGGTGATATCGCTAAAGTTCGACAAAGTGCCGATTTGGCTATTATTCGAATGGATATTAAATTTATCCTTGATCTCCAGCATTATCATTTCCCTAGCTGTGTTAGAAATAAATTGTATAAACCATCTCTTATTCTACATGTGGATAACAATTCTAAATTGTTCGAAAGGGTATAAATTGATTTAGCTTAGCATTAGCTGCATGTTATTTTATGTTATAAATGCAAGATGAATTAATTGTTACATTATTACTAATTCATTTATGATCATATCATTACGGCAGAGAGACTGGAACAAGCTAACTGCAATTTTGGATTTATCCAAAGATAGCCAAGAATCAAACGATAATCAGGAATTAGATATAAAGACTTTGCATAAGGAAGTTACTAGGCAGCAACTAGAGTAAGTGGATCAGAATTAGGATACAGTGGTATCCTATATTTTAATTGCGGCACCCCAACTATTTATCAGGACCTACAATAATGTATATTCTTAAAAGTTTACCCCTTGGAACTATTGAATTTATTTAAGAATTTTAAATACGGATTTTATTTCATTTCTTTCTTTAATTTGTAGTGTTCAACATGTTGCTAACCTGGTGCAAGAGACGAAAACAGAAATGATTTCTCGATTCATTATTATGGAAAGCAAAGTGAACAAGATATTAACCGTTCAGTCTGCTTTCGATACCAATAGTCAGTAGACAGAAAGAAAGTAACACCTAATTCATAAATATCAATTCTAGTATCCGCTAGTACGTCCAAATACCCATACTTTGATCAATTCAACTTTGTGATAGCAGTAGGGTCACTACTTTCTACTATATTTTAATTTAATATTTAACCGAATAATTTATATTTATACCAATTCTCTAACATGGCTCTTGACATTAATTAGAATAAAATTTGCGAAATAGTGAGAAAATCTTTTGACACGGTATGTAAATTGGATAATATCCATATTTTTTTAAATCGGCAGTTTTCACTTGTAACTTTAAAATTTGATTATGTAGAGTAGTTTCTTGAAAACAGCATTGCAAACCCGGATATATGCAGCTATTATCAAATTTTTGGAGAGTATAAGTAACGATGTAGGATTAACCATATAAATTTATTACCTCTGGGCGACGAATAGATTAAGACTTTCGTAAATTCTGTACTTTTCAATCGTATATTAATAATAATTTATAGAAATGATAAATAATTTAATTTAAAAACCTAGAGCTATATATAGCATGCTAACTAGTTTCTTACATAGGCAGTAAGCAGATTATGTATGTATCTCATATTCCCTGCCTATCTTACTGATCTTACTGAAAATAAAATAAAAGATCTCGAATGTAAGAATCTAGCACTTCTTGCACATTTAATGATCGCATAGTAATTTCAGTACCTTCACATCCACACAGTAAAACAGTTTTAAATAGCGATGTTGTTAACTTATAAGGATACTTTATTCCAAAAGCTAGAATAATTTTTTATGTGAGTATCACGTGAAGATAATTTTTAGACTGTACCGTAACTAAGCATTGCCTTAAATAATGTTTAAAATATCTATAAAGTATTCAATCGATATTGTTAGATTACAAAAATATTTTATTCCAAAAAGCTAAAATAATTTTATAAGAAAGAATTACATAAATATGGTTGTTTAGAGCGTTACTAAATATTACTATAAGTTATGCGCATATAATCATAAAGTACTCAATGGATGTTATAAGGTTACAAAAATACTTTATTCCAAAAACTAGAATAATCTTTGATATGAGGATCACATAAGGACGATTCTCAGAAGGTAACTAATTAATTATTTAAGAGCATGATCCTCATATATCTATAAATTTTTAAAACTTTAGCTAAGTAAAGCTATAGCTGAATCTTATCTGAGTTTTAGACATAGTTCAAATTAAGTACACATTATATAATTCCATGGTTATCACTATGGCCTGTTATACACATTCCTTAAGTTGTCTTTTAAATGAATTTGATCTTAGCATGACAATAGCGGTAATCGGTTAAAATTTGAATGGAAAATATATGGTAAAACTTTTTTGGCGTGAAAATTAATATTTTAAAATTATAACGGCCAGCCCTATACACTAACTATTTACACTTATTATGCCGTTTACATTATTAATAACTCTGGCTTGAGAACAATAAATTTAATTGACGGTTCATAACAGAATTAGATATTGTCAAAAAAACAGCTTCGCGACAAAGTCTATTTAAATAAGAATCTCGAAATTTCTGAAGTATCCGGATTCAACATCCCTAAACTACTCATAAGAGCTAAGGCACTTTTACCTTTACGTTATAATACTAGAGAACTGATTTTACGCAACGATCAGCCGAGCTTATATACCTTTCGGTAGTGGTTAATGTTGATGAATCATCTTACAACAGCAATTATTGGTATGGACGTTTACTGACTGATTTTACATAATCGAGCTACAATGAGGCCACTCATAGAGTCATTTTAGTACACCTACACATTACCGTTAGTCGTAATTACAGTTATAAGGGCTTATACTGCATTCAATTGCTACATAAGAACTGTATACAGTGCAATACATAATTTCCTGTAATATATTATAACTTCATTGATTCCAACTGTAGGAAACTAATTGTGATCGCCATATATAATTATTGAGGTCGCTACGTTTAGTCATTTAATTCTCCACAACAGTTCACATCGTGACAGACATACATTAGAAATGATACGTTAATGTCTGGTAGTAAATTATACGTAAATTATTTCATTGTCACGCAATTATGATATTTATATTTAGGACAAGCTAGTATTTAAATAAGCGGCTCTTTTAGGTTAATAGTTATAAAACGTTCTAAAATTATTAGAAATCAATTCTTATTTCTCTCTTTTCTACAATATAAGAGTAATTTTTACTTATTATACAAGTATATTTACTAGCCTTCTCGTTGCGGATAATTCAAATTCTAATTAGTTCTTTTGATATTTATCTTCATTGATAATATAATTCACAATTTATTGCTGTACTCGAACTTTTTGAGCCATTCTACTTTTTATTCTTCTATAATAAACAAAGCCAGTAACAAGTTTCGCTGTTATCTTGAAATGTAACAACCGGAAGAAGTAACGAGAAATAATAGTGCGTTTAAATTAAGTTTACAAAACAGTATCTCATTATAATACTATACGAGTATAATCTAGTATTAGGCTTAAAAGCCTTTAAATTTAACTGCATAGCCATTCATGAAGTAGAAATCCCAAGTTACGATTCTTTAGTAAATTAGCCTGACATTATACAAAATATGATAGAAGAAAATCTGAAATTATGGTGCATATATATAGTTGAAAGACGGCTGTTTATTATAATTCTAGTCAATTGAATAAAGGCTGTGTTTCTTATTCTGTAGACGTAGCAAATATTTGTTACATAGTAACATCTGAAAGTGAAATTGCTAATACACTAATAAATAATTCATAACTTAAAATAATGTAAATGCCCTTTCATTAGATTAAAAATTAATCTATATTCGAATTTAAATTGAAAAATTTTTGTTTAAATAGATGCTATAAAGTATCGTAATATTAAAAAATATACCTATAATTTCATGTATATTCAATGATGCGTATTTCACATAGTTACTATATACCGTCCCTAATCAATCGATTTTTATAAACGATGGCATACCAGGTATTACCATCTAAAGAAGGAGTTAACGACATACTAATTAATATTTTATACATAAAGTACTGTAAGTACCCTATCAATAAATTACAAATTAATCTATAGACGGATTAAACTGGAAAGTTTTGTTTCTGTAGATGTTAAATAGTACGTCAGTATTAAAAGTGTATGGTAATTTCCGTTATATTCACTGATACACATTTCACATGTTTACTACATACCATATCGATCGATTGTAACCTATACTATATATAAAGGTGGTAATTATGGTAATTTTCCTGGAATTCGCACTTCTTTCGACGGGCTAGATAAAAACAATTGAATTAATTACTAAACAGTACCACCGTATTTGGAATGTAGAACATTAGAAATTGAATTTTAACGGGCGTGCTCAAATACGTCCTGATACTTTGGTATAATAATAAAATAATCGGTAAGCTGATTAAAGTCGGATCGAACACCTGCCCTTTTCTACTTATTCTGACCAATAAACTACAAAATTATTCTCATTTTCAAATTTAAGATTGATTTTAATTAATTGTAAATCATTTTAAACTTCACATCACCTTTACAAATTAAAACTGGGGACAATTGCTTACGATCCATTTAGAATAAATGTTAAACATGAGGAAAGGATCAAAAATACAGGCATTTGATCATAAGAATGAAGACGAGCCGAACTGTAATGACGTTGTCCGATCTGGTAGTAGCAGGAGGAAATTTTCCAATTGTAAATCGAAGAAAAATCTGACTCGCTCTTCAGCTATCGAAAATGGCATCAAGAATATGCTCATTGATGTGAAAGAACAGCATGTAAAGTCAAAAACGGCAACTGATTTTGCAGTGAATAGCTCATTAGTTAGCCTTGGGTTTGCTGCATCAAATTCTAAAGCACAGGATCTGTTGAAGGTGAGAAGTATACGTACATTCACCGAAATGTATTTCTCGATTTCATTCTTATGGAACAGTGTAGGTGAAAGCCTGATAGTAACAAATTTTAGATATTAACGAAGTTTTACCGTTATTGTAATTAATAGCTCGCCATAAATTTTTTGTTGCAATTGAACTACTTGGTGTTGAAATTACAATCGATCCCAGGCAATAATTATAGGCTAAATAGTCATGGTTGGATCCTAGATTCGAATCTACTTTTTTATTTGGGTTTTCTGTAATATTTTTAATTTTTTTAGTTGTAATAAAGAGCTATAGGTTATCACTTCTAAGACGCATCGAAAGGAATTGAAGCATATTGTAAAGAATTTAACATGAAAGAGCACAATATCAAACAATTTCAATCTGAAAATATCTTTAAATGCCCTGCTTTTATCTCTTTACATTTATAAAAATGCACAAATATCTAGCTTGGTAATAACCTAAATAATGCTTATGTTTAAAACTATTTCAAGGTATGCGTAATTATTATTACTTACAGAAGGAAATGAAATTGATGTAAAACACTATAACCACCCGATCCAAACGATTGTCTTCAATTCTTACTCCAAAATCATTGATTAGTTCAATCACTAATTTGTAATGGTTTAATCAACTATAGTGTTAGCGGGGAAAAGCTAAGTTTCTTTTGATCATGA
The DNA here is from genome assembly GCF_000150275.1 of Trichoplax adhaerens. Taxonomy (NCBI): domain Eukaryota; kingdom Metazoa; phylum Placozoa; class Uniplacotomia; order Trichoplacea; family Trichoplacidae; genus Trichoplax; species Trichoplax adhaerens. The sequence continues at coordinate 6,770,138 of NW_002060947.1, forward strand.
TTCTAATCCTGCAATTTCTTAAATGGAAATATGGATTTAAGGATAAATTTAATATTAGGCTTTTCACCTAAACCTGAAGACTGATAATTATAATAGCGCACCGATAATCACCATGCGCATGTATTTGCAATTTATAAATAATATTGACAAATGACATAAAAGTACTATTTGCAGACGAAAATACGTAGATTAATAGCTTCTGATCAAAATTGAGTTTTAGTTCCTAACTGTAGATACTTTTGTCTAGTACTGTACTTTATAATAAGTACTATACCTAATTAGACCATCTGGATATCAGATACCCTATGTTTGTTGCCGCCTTATATTGGTTTTTGAGGAAAGTAATATATTCGTAGTTGATATTGATATGCATTACAGTTCGAGTATACATGCCAGGTGAGGGCGTATAGAAACGAAGAAATATCTCGATGTTGGTTGCAGAAATCCAAATTATTTACATATCACCATATGAAACAGCAATCGCTAACACTAATGATATTAGCATCGATAAGTTGATTATTACTACGAACATTCATAGTAGTATCAATAAATTGTTAGTATGTTTGGCCTTTGCTATCATACATAGACTAGACTTAATAAAAAATGATTCAGCGTCTACTTTAATACCGTGCGACAAAAGTTATTAGAAGATTTATTCACGCTATTTATTAAAACTGTTGACGTTAAAATTGAAAATAAATAACCAGCAAAGTAATCCAGCGGTACTAGTAACAGTAAGGCAAAGATCTTTAAAGTTAGCAAATACGTATTTAGTGTATTTGACACATAGTAGGCTAATTGATCAGATGTATTCGAAATTTTATACGTAAAGAATCTATATAAAATAGGTAAAATTTGGTCTTTGTAGTCTACAGACCATGTAAGAAAAATTTCCAAGGATGATATACCCAACCCATCCCTGATACTGTTTTGAAATGTACTTGTACTTTATTGCTCAATTAAAGAGTTGCAATTGCTTTCTAGAATTTTCATACACGAGTCCTGATAATTAGTACTAAATTAAACAATTCTGATCGGTGCTTCACAAAGAAGTAATTGATGCAATTACAATATGAGCATTTTTAACAAACTATAGCAGCAATTTTCTTATTTCGGTAATCTATCCCACCCTCTGCATTATATCAATAACAGTTTCTTATAGCCAGGGTTCAGTAAGTATCATAGAAATATTATTGGGCACTGTAGTAACCTGCAATAAATCATTAACTGATTGATTCTTGCGATAGTATAATTTCATAAACAATTCTTAGTTTGTTAGATACTAGCCGAAATTGAGAATCGTATTTTGTTTTGAGTACCATGTCACCCAGTACCTCCGAGAGTAGGCATAATTATATCCATTATTGTCACAGTTATGGGAGGTGATATACTTTGGGAGATTATAACAGATCTCATTAAATCTGAAAATTGTTAATTTTTGCAACGATGGACGTTTAAACTTAATAGAATACCCTACTTAATTTGTAGTATTATACTAGAAGACTGTCAAAATTTCAACTCTGCGACAAGAAAAAGTACAGTAAAAGTAAATAAGTAACTATTGACTTAAACGCCATTCTACTAAACGTTAAACACATACAGCGAAGTACTGTAAAGAAAGAAATTATATTAGCATAGACATTTTTACAACTTCTTACCACATATCTGCAACTGTTTACCACATAACTCAATTCAAACATTCCCGTTTATATAGAAACCGTCTAGTTGTAAACAACAGTATTATTATTATACCTTACAGGGAGAGACATCTCGAAATGAGATGTTCCTTACATAGCTTTAATATCAGTAAATATTTTTAATCTCTTACTCAAAATTAATCTTAATCTAAGTTAGTATGCTGACTAACTCAACTATCAATAGCTGGAACTTGAATCATATTACTACTATCTGTCCATAATAACAAATATGTAATAAACTATCACAAATAATATTTACGTTAAGGCATTCCTTATCTTACCTAGCGCTACAACTATGAATGTTTTTCACATTAGCTACTACTGTACTCTTGAAAATATCCTAATGGTGAGGTAACACCGTAACATAGACTTATGTGAAGCATTTCAAGCAGCTTTTTATTAGTTAATTAATATTATAAAGAACTGATGTTTCCAAGATCAAGATGTTCTACCTCTAGTAATTAATTGATTATGACGGGCAATATACTCTTATATATTCTATGATTTGATCATCATACCAAATTAGTTATAAACTTTGAATCTAACTACCTCGCTTACATAGCGATTCTTGATTTAGTTGAGATGAGATGCATATTAAAATCTGATTAAAAGATATTAATTTAGTTCCTTTGTTACTTATGCTAAGACTTTAGCAAACTAATGTGCTCTAAATTTTCATCAAAACTATGATATCATTTAAGTACTATTAATATCTTAACTTGAATTTGAATCCTTTCAATGTCACAGCGATCATATTCTTAACTTCAATTTGGACTTATTAACTGCAATTTAGGTTTAAAAATAAGAAAACATTCATTCCACTATACAGACTAAAATATTAAATAAATTAATTATTACACTGTAATAAATTGACCAATTCTACAAAACAAATCTAAAAATAATATTTATGAAACAAGTGCATTGTCTGGGATCAGTAGCGATATCTAACTTGACGATTAATTCATTCCGATCTCAATTAAAGCAATCTCTACAATGAAAGCACAAATCGTTGGTACTATGTGCGACATACAGTACTCTAGAATCCTATCCCGTTGAGTTTCGTACCGTCAATTATCTTTATCATATTGATAAGGGAATCGTAAGTATTATCAACAATTCTCTGAATTAAACGCCTCTTTATCGTACTTATTGGTATGGCAACTTTTCTGCTATCTGTAAATTTACCTAATAGCGAGTCATTCAGATTTTTTATATCGCTTAAGTCAGATACTTAAATAAATTTTTTACCAGTCACTATTTATTTTGGATATCACTTGGCCAGATCTATTCGTCAAGACAGTTCAATATTCCTATAAGTTATTGAATCAATATAGTTTGCAATTTAATCGTTTAGTTCTTGTAATCTACTTATTTAGATTGGAATAGAGTTAACCTTTAAATTCTATTAGAATAAGTGGCTTAACGCAAAGGCATTTATCTTAAGAGCAATTAATAAATATCTGAGTTGCCGATATACCTAGACTAAAGCAGTTTTTAAGTTGTCATACGATTAAATATAATTAACTGATTGTTAACTTAACGTGCGACTTCATAATAAATGTATAAATCTTTGGTACGCGGTATACTCTAGAATCCAATCTGATCGAGCACAATCAGATACCATTTTATAGTTCTCGTCAGTAATGGATAGCTTGTCAATAATAAATTATTTTCTACCATCTAAAGAAGTTTAGAAAATTTTTCAAAAAGAACTAATTAGGGGTTCAACCATGTTGGCGTGCTGTATCTAATCCACATTACTAACTAACTTGATATTAGATTATTGCTAGGATGAACCATAGAAGCTATACATTTACCTTACTAATTTAAATTAATATATCGCAATGAACAGGCTATCAAATTGGGCTCGCTCGAAGAAATACAGAATTTACTTACTCTCAACCGTTATGATTGCAATAAAATCAACTCGGTAGATGAAGAAAATTTATTTACTTTTATGCATTTTGCTGCAAGATATGATCGATCCGATGCTGTTGGTTGCTTGATCGATTTTGGCGCAGGTAAATTTTCAGATTTTTTAAGGTATTCTAGTATACTATTGTCTTATCTCCAAATTGATCGCCAAAAAAAAGCTTTTTAAAAATTCATACTTTAATCTAATCCTGTACGATCTGATCAATATCATTTTACAAACATTTTTCGTTATTTAGATGTTAACAGTAAGGGGGGCAAAGATGGTATTACTCCTCTTCACATTACTGCCCAGTTTAACGGTACGAGTGCAGCTCAAACCTTAATTCAGTTTGGTGCAATTGTTTCTGCTAATTCTAAAACAAAAGAAAACCCTTTGCATTATTGCTGTAAATACGGAAATGATAAAGTGGCGGAGGTATTACGATATTATAATTACAATTGCTTAACATATGCAATATTAGTTTCTAGCACTTTAATGTAGCTTAGTATGGGGATTGTAGACTAGCTATTAGCAATGTTTAGTACGATATACGGCTGCGTAATTTTCTATATTAACTTGAAGACATATTTAGTACAGTAGCTTATAATCATAAGCTGTAGTGAAACATTCTATGCAAGTAAAGGCGACTATATACGGCAGAGTATCGAGGCAATATTAAAGTTAGAGGTTAAAATAGAACTGTAATTTATATATTTGGATGTGCTTAATTCATCGTACTCTTGACTAGTAGAAATAATACATCTACTTAAATACAGTAGTAGCTTCCATATTGGATTAACGATGATCCACTGTAAAGAGTTGTTACTAATAATAATCTTAATATTTGTAGAATACTGTAGAATGTTGCTATGCTGATTGTAGTTCTGAATGCTACGAAATCTATAGTATATGGCATTTATTTTGCATATTTTATACCGTACTTAAAATTTACTTTTAAAGTTATTTCTCACTTCTTATCCTATCCTGAACCTTTTAAAATTAATTTATTTGGAAATTGTATCTGAACTAGATCATTGTAAGAGAAGCTGAAAGACTTAATATGACTGGAAAGATTGTTAATCAGCCTGATAACGAGTCTCACTGTCCTATCCATCTCGCAGCTTTATATAATAATAATACGAAGATAATTAATATTTTAGTAAGCTTAAAATATGATTTAGCAAATGATTTGTAGCTGACAATACAGTAGGTACAGGTAGTATATCATATGAACGATAATAGCCTTTCATAACCAATATCTCTTTCCATTTGACGTAATTGTCATATTTGTCATGAAGCTAAAGCATGGAGCAAGTATAGTAAAAAAGAACCTTACTGGTCGATTACCTTCTCATTTTGCGGCAGAACATATGGATACGGCTATTTTAGAGTATCTGCTTCAACACGGTAAGCTGGATTTATTCATACATACTGTGAGAAAATATACTACTCATTCATTGCTATTGATCGTGTATAATACAATGAACTCTCCGAAATTTTCATTTATAGCTAAAATTAAAGGTCTCAACGATTATGTAGTAATGTCTAATAGCGACCGAGGTACAGCTCTTCATATTGCCGCCGATGTTGGTTCCGTTGTCGTAAGTATTTATAGCATACCTTTGCCTGTTGTGGCTTAATGCAATGTAGTTATACAGTTAAATTTAAATAAAGTTTTGTACTATTAAAACGACATGTATTTGATCAATTAGGCAGCAGAAATTTGTTTTAAGTACGGTGCGGAGATCGAAGCTCAAACTGTAAATTGAGTTATAATGCAACGTAATTATTTATTTTAGAAGAACTATTTAAAATTTAAATAATTACCTTATACCACTTCCTTCTGCATAAGATAATATTGATAGCTAATTAATGTATGGAATTCATGAGATAAAAATTTCGACTACAGTGATAATGACACCTAAAATTTTGCTTATTGTATCAGTACGAGCTATTAACACCTTTGCACATTGCGGCTAAAAATGGCAACTACGAATTTGCTGAGTATCTTATAAACAAAGGTGCTAAAGTTAGCTCAAAAGATAACGAAGGAAGAACTTGCTTACACTATGCAGCTTTGTGCAATAATATTTCTTTAACTGAACTTATGATTTATCAGGTATATTCATCAATATAATTTCTGCAGCTTATGTTAAATTGTCATACCATCGTAATTCTCGTCAATTTTATCTCAATATTCAGGGAGCAGATATTGAAGCTCGCGATACCACAGGCCAGACACCATTACTTTTAGCTATTGGCAGAGGACATACATCAGTTTTTAAAATATTAGTTGAATTAGGTGCTGATATTACGGCTACAGACTTCGATGGTCGGCACTGCATCCATTACATAATTGAGCAAAATGATATTAGCACCATACAGGCAGTCTTAGAAGTAAGCTTACTACGCCTAGCTTGAACACAATTGACATTAGAAATTAATTACAGATATTATTTTCGTAAATAATATTTCAAAACCGTTGTGGTCCTAAATAGAATGGAGGAAAAGAATTGGTAAATCGCCCTGATAACAAAGGTGTTGTTCCATCGCGCATTGCAGCCATGAAAGGAACCATTGCAGTAAGTTTCATGATAATAAATCTCGATTTTCATACCCTTATAACAGTAAATCGGTTTACTCTTACTAGTCAATTATCCTAAATCTCATATGGCATATATTAAATGTAAACCTTTTAGCTACGCATGATCTAACTATTCGGGTAATAGTCATCACCGCAGCCACAGTCTACACACAGGGCATCGTTGACGTACGTGTGCAATAACTAAATGCTTAAATTCGTTTTCTTAAAACCTTGCAGGCATTATATTATCTACATGAAAACGGTGCCTCTTTGAACTCTTTAGATGAAGAAGGAAATACGCTTTTGCACGTAGCAGCCAAAGGCAATCATCGCGATACCGTAAAATTAATCTTAGAAGCTACCAAAGCAAAAGATGTCAATACTAAAAATACATTTGGCCAAAAGCCTATCCATATTGCCGCTAAATACGGCCATAATCGTGTTATCCAGAATATGATTAGGAATGGTGCTGATATTAATAGCAGGTAAAAAGTTGATGATTAAAGTGATTAATCGATTGATTGATTTTGGCTTATGATTTTGACTGATAACATTTTTAATAGTAGATTTCAGATAACGAAGATTTTTGATAAATTGTTAGAGACAACTATTTCTACTATCCTCTACACTATGCTGCTGAAGGTGGATTCACAGCAGCGATCCAGCTGTTGGTTGATAAGAATGCTAGAATTTGTGTCTTAGATCGTTCCAAAGTAAGTAAATTTTTCATGCTCATCAGCGAAATAGGTCAACTTCAGCAGATACTCAATTTAAATCTTTAAGAATCCTAGTTATACATAGAATAAAATCATTCATTCATTTTAATTTCCTTCTTCGCTGAAAGAGATATCTTACATTTAATTGCAGAAACACAGAATCTGTATATGCGAATAATAATGCAGATTAAGATCTTTATGTTAGTCAATTTTTTTATATGCGTAAGGGAGATAATAATTTAGACAACTTCCCTTACAAGTATGAAATTGATCTAAAATTTTATTTGTCATTACAATATATTTTCTAATTCTTCCAACTTTATATTGTTATTCAAAATAATAATTGAAACTCCTAACAAAATTAGTTTTTAATCCGGTAGAATACAGCCCTTCACTTAGCATCAGCTAATGGACATCAAGAAGTAGTCAAAATATTGTTAGCAAATGGCGCCGACCCAACAGCAATCAACAGCCAGGGTCTAAATTGTTTAGATGTAGCCATCGAAAACGATCAAACAGAAATTGGACTACAAATTATCCGTAGTGAATAGTAAGAATCTAATTTGAAATATAATTCTTTACGGTTAATCTCCTATGTTTGACCTTATCATTTCTGGATTTACTGTAGCTGGTATAGCCAGAATATAGTTATCAAAATATTCATCTCAACATCTTATTTATTAATTCCATTTGTAGTTGGGAAAAAGCTCTAGAAAATAGAGAATTTGATGGACATACGCCAATGAAGAGGCTTATTAAGAAACTTCCTATTGTTGCTAGTGTAAGTATGAATTACGTTATGTTCATTTAATATACACATGAAAAAAGTAATAGCAAAATAATTTCTAGTAAAGTACATCGACATCCATAAAACATAATACCGACAGCAGCACTTTGGATATTTATAGAAATACGGGAGTGCTGTTATATTATAAATTTTTCTGTATGCACTTGCGCTTTGAATATTACGTTGGGATATGTACTAATAATAGCATCATTTACAATCTGAAGATATATCTAGTGATGATAAATTTTAGTTCTTAGCTATAAATCACATTGCAAATCTTAGTAACATCTAACCTATTGTAGGCTGTAATGGACCGATGCATAACGTATACTACTGATATTGGAGATTGCAATGAAGAACAGGTTAGTTAATTGTGTTCTTGGAGCGGCTATCTTCAATGCTAAATGCGTATTAATCCAGATATCTAGATAATTAAATTTGCTTAGCTACAGCTAAATGCTATAGAAAATATCCTTGCAAGGTGTAGTGTAGTCTAGTATTTAAATTATTATCGCAATAGGCCTGAGTTTAATTAACGTAGATCTAATAAATAATTCAAAATCATTTTGCTAATCTGTCTTCAGGTTATCTTTAACTTTAGTTATTTGGAAACTCCGCCATGCCAAATTAGATATAAAAATGTTAAGGATGACTTTTTGGCAGTTTCGGTATGAATATTTAATGAATAGTTATAGGGAACTTACTAGTTAAAGCAATGAATATTTTTGTGATACATTTACTAGATTAATACTCTTTTTCAGACCATTCTCTCCTATAATAGAATAAAATTAATGAAACACCCACTCATTTGGGCTTATCGACACTATAAATGGTATTAGCGATGGGCTATAATCTATTGATACGACCCTTTCTAGAATTATATTCGGTACCTCATCGAAATAAGTTTCCTCTATTGCACTTATGACTGTATGATAATTCATCAATTTAGGAAATCAGTACTGCGATATTTCTATTATGGAGGATGTTTTATCAATCTTGTATTTCTGTTGGCTATTTGTATACCTATTGGCTTGAATATAAGCGATTATTATGAAGCACTACGTAATAAAACTGGAAATAACGCTGTCCTAACAGTAGCAGTAACGCAAGTATATTATTCGGCAGTCTGCTAATCTTCGTCAATAATTTTATTATTTCTTAATGTAATAGATGTGAGTACTAAGATCATCTTTATAATTAAAACTTTATACATTTATAATCTGGTATATGCCTGTGTAATTGGATAAAAACGTTATTCGAATATAATCAGTATTCGGAAGCAATTCATACAAGAAACATCATCACATTTTCTGCGGTGGTATTTAATGTCTTCATTAATTTAATCAGATTACTCCTCACAGTAAGTATATATGAACAATACCCATCCTAAGCGATAGCATTTCTTTACTATTTGACCTTTAAGGATATTTTAATTGCTTGAATTAATACTAAGTATAATACAATTTGCAATAATAATAATAAATGTAAATGACCATTCTACTCATATAACCTTTATTTAAGCCAAGAAAACTTATAGCAGAATTTGCAGCTTCAGCGCTAGAAATTGGAATCGAATTAATATCCCTAGTTTATTGCATCCCATTTCAAAGACCAATAACAAATCTTTTAGTGCAGATTGGAGCACTCATTATGTTTCTTTCCATTATAAACTTTCTAGTATGGCTGAAAAGGTTAGATATAAATTGGAATTTCGATTTTGTTTAGACAAATTTAATCTTTATCACGGGTTAATTCTTAAGTTTTTTAAGAAACGAAGAATTTCGTGACTTGTGATTATAAAATTTCACTCTTAAGGTCATTATTAAGCTTGAATAGTCGTGATCTGCATCATTGCCTTCCATTACTTAATTTATATTGATAATATAGTAGTAAACTATAACCAATCTTTTAAAAATATGCCGATATTTGTAACAACTAAAAGAAACGTATAACTTTTTTGACAACTCTAATACAGAGCCTTTGGCATCGGAATATATTTAACCATGTTTTTCACCATCATGAAGACAATTATTAGAGCTTCACTAGTTATTATTCTATTTTTAATAGCCTTCGCTACTGCATGCTATATGGTTTTAAGACAACTTGTAAGTAGCAGTAAAATTTCAATATTTTACCATAACATCTTTCATTGAAATTTATTTACTTTTACAGCCAGAGTTCAGCGAATTTGGGTATGCATTTATACGCGTTCTAACCATGATGGTTGGTGATATCAGTTACCGCGAAGTATTCCTGCATTTACATGATACCAATCAATTGCAATACTCTGGTTTAGCTTTGACCATTATCGTCTTATTTGTTGTAGTTATTAATATTGCCTTTGCTAATTTATTGGTAAATGGACATCTAACTCTCTTTTATCATATCCCATTCCATTTTCTATTCTATTATTGAAACAATTTATATTACTGTTGTTAAGGTCGGCTTGGCTGTAGGAGATATAAATGAAGTCAGATCGAATGCCGATATTAGTTTAATTAAAATGGATCTCTCTTACATAAACAATTTCAAAACATGTTATTGGCCAAAACGCTTACAAAAATATGTATATCAACCAGTCTTCATAATACGAAAACATCAGAAGATGAGCCTAAGAGAAAAGGTTGGCGATATTAACTGTTGCACACATCTAGTTTACTACTGTGAAACTTATCATATTTTAGATGACACTTTAAGGTATGGCACATTATATTATTTCTCTAGTTTATTTGGGAACAGCTAACTGCAGGTATTACTCTACAAGCTCCAGCAGAGAATACAGAGGAAATTTGTACAAATATAAGTATATTTCAAGAACTGAGACAGCAACACTTAGAGTAAGTAAAGTCATTGCTTCTGTTACCTCCACAGATACCATGAAAGATGAGCTATACCTTAAATTATTTATCGTAATACACTAAAATATTTTATAAAATCAGATTGTATATTGAACTGCTACCACAATCGCCTGGTAATTAAAATTTTTTCATTGCGATTATAGAATCAAAGATCTCACAGATAAGTTTATTGACTTTCGATCGGATATCTTTTATCATCTAAGTGTAATAAAACGTTTACAAGAAAAAATGAACGCCGAAGATATTTCAAATGTATGAGATCTAAGTACATACAAGTTTAATTGATATCAGCGTACGGACAAGCATTTTTACATGTTTATGTATTTGTAGATTCCTTAAAATTTAAGTTAATCATATTTAGTTTATGCTAAAAATCTTTATTTACTTAATATAGTTACGTCATTTAATATCGATTCTTTTTGTAAAGAGACTAGCATATACTTATATTTCTTTTGTGAGCAAGAAACCATCAAATACTTCACTTGAATCATACGTATGTGCACTATTTCCTGTAGTAATATTTATGATTTTAAAAGTTACATACCCAGATCTTAATCGCAAAGTATCACGGGAGCTTACAAAGTCGTATAGCGAAGGTTGAATTTTAAGAATTTTAATTTAAGATCTTGTACTGTTATTATTATTGTAGCTTTAATAAATAACTCCTTCGATTTGATTATATTAGATTTTTCTTAGTATCTTATTACCACAACATCCCTTACGATACAAGAAACAGCGCTATTTCTAGTAAGTTTTATTTTAATCCGTATGAATACTTTCCTAGCCTAAGGTACAGTAACTGGATTCTTTACGAAGTACATACGCTTATGCGCAACACAATATAGCAGAACTCTTTTCCCTTTCGATCGGTCACTATTCCATTTATAGATACTCTATCATTTGTAGTAAACATATTTACGGCGCTATTAGCATATTTTCAAATAACAATCATGGTATTAAGTTATAAAATAAAAATATTTGAAGTAATAAACGATTTCCGAATAAAGTCTTTCTCGATTACGAGCTCAATCATATTTTTATATTTCAAATATCTACTTGAAACATTTACTATTTCGTCATAATATCATAAGGATTTAACCATATCGATAACAAGAATAAATCTTAAAATAATACGTTATGTTTCCGAAAAGTTCAAAACAAAATGTTATTATAAGCTATAAATCTATTATATCTAAGTGATTTTTCATGACTACAATATAATACTTAGCATACTAAGAAACTGATTACTTATTTGGGTTACAATTTAAGAATAGTGGGTAATATAATTTCGTTAAGAATTACATAGTGTAAGATTTTAATTCGAAAGATATGTTTAGTTGGTTTAATATTCTTGCTTCTTTTGTAGTAAACTAGAAGCAAATTTTGATCACAAAATAAAGTAAAAGTTATGTTACTTCGTCAAGAAATACCCCAAAAGCCTGATATTGTTGATCTAGATTCTAATTAAAGATTTTTAGCAATTCGCAGCAGATTTTTATAGTTGTATTCTGCATATAGTAGAAAGACATAATTTAGAACTGTCACAAATATCTCCTGTTCGTGAGTGATTTTACTTTTCTAGTTACTATATTCTCATTATAAACTGACTACAACATTACTATCGAGAACGAACTACTTGAAAAATCTTAGTTTATATTATATTTTATTAGTAAATATGTAAGAAAATCAGATGCAGGACTGTCAAATACAAATGAAATTAGGAACCGAGCAAGCTATTATAAGCTCACCCTTTTGTACCCTAGGGGCAGGCCGTTATGGCATTACAGCGAATTTAGTTCTACTTATTTTATTAGGACTTGTATTAGTATCTCTTTACAATTGACAACAGGACTCAGTATAGAAAAGTTTGTAAGCAGCATTAATTAAAATAAATCTATTAATTAATGAATTAGAATCGCGAGGCTCTACACTTAATTAATATATTTCAACAGGTGCAATAAACTACCATTAGATTACTTGATACTGAGCCAAGTAATTCTATCCTATGGTAGCTTTATAGACAGTGAATTTTACATCTAACATTTATAACCCGAACTTAATTAGCAATAATGAATTGCAATTAACAAAAATTGGTTAACAATTTTATAAGTAATTAGAACTATTAATTTAGCTTACGGCGACAGGCACGGTAACACTCCTCCACAACAAAAGATTTTTTAACAAAGTCTAGATAACGCATCGGTAGCGCAATTCTGGCTACCAGGCCGATGTTTGATTTTGAAGTTTAGTTTGAGTTTGAATTCAAAGTTGTTAGTATCAATAATTTAGCGTTTATTGTATAATTATTACTCTCGTATGCAGTACTGAAACAGAGATGAGATTTCATAGCCTTAGTTGCAATGTCATGTATTACCATATTTCACTATAGTCTATTCTTAACACAAACTCATTTTCTGTAATACTGTAGCATATTTCCATATATAGACGATATATGTTTTACCATAAATTTTATGGTCTTCTAATAATAATCTAGATTGATTTTAATAAAGAGATATTGCAATTTATTAATGCACTTTAATTAAATTACTCCCTCATAAAAATAAAATTCTTTTCCGCTTAAGTATAATAATTTTACTAGTCGATCCCTTAAATTTAATCGGATATTGGCTCAGACTTTTAGTCAAAGTCGCTTCGCATAAGAATACCCAATTCTAACCTTATATGGAAAACTTTTCTTACATACCGTTCCATTATACTGCATGCGGTGACTTGCTATCAACGGCTAGACCATCAATTGTAAACGAGGCCAAAATTGATGTAACAGATAAAATTGAGTAAGTTTTGAATTAAAATCATCCATATTTTATCTCTGGATACTAGCTATTCCTACATTTTCAGTAATTTTAATAGTAAAAATCCAGTTTAAAAATTTTAATGAATTGATACTAACTTATTTCTGATCTAGAATATTCCTTTGCGTCTTGCCTGTGCTAATAGCTTTACAAATTTTAGTAAATTTATTAGTTGATCAAAACGCTGATCCAACATAGACCAATTATCGTGTTTAAACCTATCTGGATATTTGCATTGAGACCTATCAGTCTAAATTAGGGTCTGTTACTTTAAAAGGATAGTTTTATTTTATGTGCACCAGGAGTTTCTGACGAGACTATAAAAGGCTGGTGCCTGAAGATCCCTTTTTAGTTAGTTAGTCGGTTAGATAGTTAACTAGTTTATCAATTGATATTTAATTGTAAAGATTATAATCTTGGGTGCCAAGATTTCTTCAGTAATAAATGATAGTAAATCTCTGACTATCTCGTCTACACTATCTGTGACGCTATAATTATACCATAGTATTCGATTGTTGGAACTGAATTATTTGGTGATATAACTAATCTCACCTCTTTAAGTTAGTAAGTGACGTTCTCCGCAAGCATTGGTGTGTGTAGACTACTTTGTCGCTATTGGTGTGTGACAGGGTCTAAAATTGTTAAGAGTAAATAGCAAGTTGCCTGTCAAAAGTATAGCTAACAGTTGTTTTACTCATGGCATAGATGCCTATAAATTTGATTATGAGTTGATTAACTCTACCACCAAAAAAGTTTTGAAAAGTCGAGCTTATGATGGTTATTCCTCCATGGAAAGACTGATTGAAAATTACCAACTGTTGCTAAAGTCAGTAAATTCACTAAAGAAAATTTTTGTTTCTTGTAAAATGAAATATCGATTATAACTCATAATCTCATTAAAGTTTTCGTTAAATTCTTGACTATTTAACAGGATGCTTCAGATAAATGTGCTATTCTTTCGAAAAATACTGTGGACGATTCCAAACAGGTCGATAAAAGAATTATGGTAGATTCTACTACAGTTGAAGCTAAAATTTAAGTACGAGAGATTTCTTTGAAAATTTAGGTAACATTTGATTTTCATTGCTTGGAAAGCTTCCCAGAATATAAGCAACTCTAGAAAGTTAAAGATAAATATTTAGCCGTAAAGATAAAGCTTTTGTCTTAAAAGACTTCGCTAATATTCCCTGTCTAAATTATCAATCTTTCTGAAAATCCAATATAGACCTCAAATTTAATAATTGTGCATTCATTGTACACTGAATGATCATATTGCAATTTCAGTATCTTTAGATTTATACCGTAAAAGCAATTTCAAATAGTGATTTAGTACAGTAAGAATAATAATAAGATATACGTGGATTCAATGGATATAATAATTTTACAATTATACTTTATTCCAAAAGCTTCAACAATTATTAATACAAGAATCACATGAAGAGGATTCTTTAAAGCCTTTATATTACTTTACGTGATGCACGTACACCTATAAATTTTAAAACTATAGCTAATAAAACTATAGCCGAATTTTATCTGAGTTTTAGACAATTGGTGGACCGAGTTCGCATTATTTATTTAATGATAGTCGTTATAGCCTGTTATACACCTTCCTGAAGTTATCTTTTAAATAGATTTGATCTAATTATGATGTTAAATGTAAACCATTAATATTTAAATAGATAATATGCAGTAAAATACTTAGTTGCCGAGAATTTATTACTTAAATTATTACAGCCAGTACTATACCGTAACTGGTTATAGTTGCCATACCTTATGCCGTATTAATTAATCTGACCCAAGCACAATAAATTTAATTGACTCTTTACTGAAGAATTGGACATAGATTAGAAATGGTATGTTAATGTCTGGTAATAAATTGTACGATGCTAATTCCATTATTATATCATAACGCCAGTTACGCCCAGAACAAACTATTACTGGTAATATCAAGACTAATGTTTTGAAATGTTCGAAAATTAATTACTAGAGTCCAAATTTTATTTCATTTTCTCCTACAGTACATCAGAAATTTTTACAAGTCTTCATATTGTTGATACTCCTAGTTTAATTAATTCTATTGATATCTGTCCTCTTCAATAATGCAATTTATTTTTGAACTTGAAGTTTTTAGCCATGCTACAATTTACTCTTTTATATGAAACAAAGGCAGTAACAAATTCAGGTAGCATCTGCATACGTAACAGCAGGAAGAGGAAATGAGCAAGAATGATACATTTAAATGAAGTTGATAAACATAGTCTCATTATAATTATAAATGATGTAATGTTATTCTTGAAAGATTTAGAATCTAAATGAATAGCCCTTCATATAGCATAATTCGTAATTTATAATTCTCAAGCAAATAAACTTTGACAATACAAATAGTATGATAGACAAATATATAAAACTATCAACAGATTAAAAATTAATCCATATATGGATTAAAGCTAAAAATTATTGTTTCTACAGAAATTATAAATTATGTTAGCATTGGAAAGTGTATCAAAAATTTCGACATATTAGCTGATGTATAACATACGTATTTCACATAGCTATTACATACCTTGTAGATCACTTTTATAGACGAGAGCATATAGTAATATCTAAAAGTGGAATTAACGATACACAAATTGATATTTTATTCATAAATAAGAGCAACTACTCCGTCAATAGATTACACTTTAATCCACATGCGGATTAGACGAGAAATTAAAATTTCTGCAGATATTATAAAGTAGAGTAGTATTGGAAAGTATATCTGTAATTTCCGACACCTTCACTGATGTATATTTCACATAGTTACTACATACCATATCGATCGACTATAATTTATATTACATAAAAATTTGGCGATCATCGCCATTCTTTTGAAGGTTGCACTTTCGTCGGTCTGGATCACAATAA
Organism: Trichoplax adhaerens; assembly: GCF_000150275.1. Lineage (NCBI taxonomy): Eukaryota > Metazoa > Placozoa > Uniplacotomia > Trichoplacea > Trichoplacidae > Trichoplax > Trichoplax adhaerens. The sequence goes on from NW_002060947.1 coordinate 6,786,412, forward strand.
TTATAATTGAATTAATTACTAGACCGTTGAGCGTATCTGGAGTGTAGAAAGTAGAAATTGAATTTCAAAGGAAGCATTTATATACGTCCAGCTATGCTAGTATAAGTATAAAAATTATCGTTCTGCTGATTAAAATCTGATTAAACACAGAACCGCCTTCTTTTAATTTTGACTAATAAATTAGGAAATCGAAAAAAATAATTATACTTTCAAATTCACGAATGATTTTAATTACCTGTTAATCGTTTACAAAATTATAGGAATTTTAAAATTAAACTGACACGATTGCTTACGATCTGTTTGACGGAAATACCAACATGAGGAAAGGATCCAAAATACAGACATTCGATCATAACAATAAAGACGAACCGAGTCGGCATGACATTGTCCGATCTAGTAGCAGTTGGTGGAAATTTCCAAGTTGGGAATCAAAGAAAAATCTGACTCGTTCTTCAACTATCGAAAATGGCATTAATGTTAATTTTATTAACGTGAGAGAACAGCAGAAAAAGTCAAAAGCGACAACTGATTGTGCAGTGGATAGCTCATTAGTAAGCCTTAGTTCTGCTGCGGCGAACACTAAAGCACATGATTTGTATAAGGTAAGAAATAAAAGTTCGTTCACTGGGACTTATTTATCGATTTTTATCTTACCGACGAGAATAGGTGAAGTGCTAATATTAATAAATTATAGATAGTAACGAATTTACTTCGTTGTTACAAGTGATAATCTGCTTTCATGAACGACTAGTTGCAATTGACTTGCGAAGTGTTTAAATTCATAATTATATTTTAATTTTAATCAATCCCAGGTAATAATTATCGACTAAGGAGGCATGTTTAGATACTAAATTTAGATCTCCTTTTTTATTTTTTTCTACTAAGATGTCTTTGAGTTTATGAGAGGTAATAAAGAGCTATAGGTTTCTTTTCTGGGATGTATTAAAATGAATGCAACAAATAATGAATTCGACGTAACTATCTAACAATTTTAACCGAAACACTTTAACTTGTCCTACTCTTATCTCTTTCTATTTATTAAAATGCGCCAATATCTAGTCTGAAATAATCGAAGTGATATTTAAAACTATTTTACAGTATGTGTAATTATTTGTAGAATGAATGATATTAATATATAACACTGGAATTGCCCGATTAAAACGTTTGCCATCAATTCTTATTCCCAAAATTATGAATTTAATCATTAATTTATAATGGTTTAATCAACTATAGTTTAGGCAAGGAAAAGCTAACTTCCTCTTGATGATGATTCTAATCCAGCAATTTTTTGACTGGAAAGATGAATTCGTCCATAAGTAAATAGTAGACTTTCAACTAAATAGTAAGACTGATAATATTATATCGATAGCCACCATACGATTATATTTGCAGTTTATAAATAATACAAAAGTCCTTTTATAAACGAATGCACGTAGATCGGCTGCTTTAGATCAGAGTTGAATTTTTCTCTTAACTGTATTTCATTCTACTTGGCATTTCTACTATGAGTACTATGCCTAATTAAACCATTGAGATAATCAGATACCTTGTGCTTCCTGTTGCCTTTACAAATTTCGAAATAGTTGCTATAATCGTAGTTAATATTGACATACAGTATACAGTATATGATCTTGTAGGAAGATGTGCAAACAAAGAAATACATAATGATTGTATTGGAAATCCAAATTCTTTCCATATCATGCAAGAAACAGCAATCGTTAAGACTTATACGATGTTGTCTGCATTTATACGTTCGTTATTATTAGGAACATTTATAGTAGTATCGATAAATCGGTTTTACATATGGCCTTTGATATTATTCATGGACTAGACTTGATAAAATGATTCAGCATCTATTTTCATACAGTATGAGAAAAATTATTTAAAGAAAGATTTATCCACACTAGTTAAGAAAATTTTTGACTTTAAAATTGATAATAATTAATCAGCAAGGTAATCCAGCGGTATTATTAACAATACGGCAAGATCAGCAAAGTAGGAAAATATTTGTTTACTGTATTCGCATATAGCATACCAGGCTAATTTACCAGATGAGATTTAAAATTTTATGTGTGATGAAATTAAACATGATAACAATAGGCTAGGCAAAATTTGATCGTTATAGTCGGCAAGACCTTGTAAAGAAACATTCTCAAGAATGATATTTCCAACCCTCCTCAGAAACTGTAAGGAAATGTGCTTACACTTTACAGCTTAATTAAAATATTGCGATTACTTTCTACAATTTTTATACACGAGCGCGAAAGATCAGCATTAAACGAAATATTTCCGACCGACATTTCATAAGGAAATGAATTATGAAATATCACAAAAAGAAATGATCTTAATAAACTGTAGTTAAATTTTCCTCATTCCGCTAACCCATCTCGTTTCTCTATTTTATAAAAACAGTTCTTAATAGCTATGGCTTAAAATGTATAACAAAAATATATTTAAACGCTACAGTAAACCGCAATAAACCTTTCGCTAAATAATTATTGCGTCTATATAATTTCATATACAATTTTAAATTTATTAAACGCTACGTAGACTGAAGATCTCATTTTGTTTTTACTGCCATGCCAGGTAGTACTTTCTATTAGTAGACATAATTATATCCCATTATTTTTATAGTTGTGGGAGGTGATAACTGTTAAGAGATAATAAGAGACCTTATTAAATGCTAATGTTATTAATTTTTGCAACAATGAATGCCTAAACTAATTACAATATCTTAGTAGATTTGTAGTATAACATTATAACAGTAGACTTAGCCGAAGTATCGCGATTAGCGTTCTTCCAATTAGTCAATGTTATAAATACTTGATATTTTCAAAATGAAGATGTTCGATTCCTAGTAATTAATTACGACTGGTAAAATACTGTTCTACACGTATATTCTAAGCTTCGATTATCAAACGAAATCAGTTAAAAACCTTGAATCAAACTACCTTCATTATATGATGCTACTTGATCTAGCTGAGATAGGATGCATTTTAAAATTTGATTATATAATATGATTAAAGTTGCTTTGTTACCTATACCAGCGAATTAGTAACTACTCCGCTCTAAATTTACTCCAGAACTATTACAACTATATCGTTTAAATATTATTAATGAACTTAACTAAAATTTGAATTCACTCAATATCGTGATGATCATGTTTTAATACTCAATTTCGACTTGATAGCTATAATTCACGTTTAAAATAATTGAGAAAACCTTTGCTCACTCCAACTCAAACTATTTTATAGTAATTTATCTGTCTTTGCGCTAAACTAAAATACTAGTAATGCCTGAGTTTCAGCTACTTGACCAAATGAGAAATAGTAATTACGTGATAGTCTTTTCTGAACAGAGAAGGGAGATTTGCAGGATAAATAATGTTTGATTTTCTGGATTGTTGGTTTAACAGGCTCCATATCTCTAAAATATAGAAATTATTGTTTAATTCTATTTGTGCTTATAACTAACTAAACAGTGACCTCTCCTTTATTTTGTATTCCACATTTTAACGCAGTTCAATTTTGTCTATTGATTCCAGATTCGTAATTGTAGCTAATAATTCTCCGAATTAAGCATCTCTTTATCTTTTTTATTTGCATAGCAGCTTTTCTCCTATCCGTAAATTTACCTCAAAGCGTGTCATCAAGAATAATTATATTGCTTCAGTCATCTAACATTCATAACTTTTCAGTAATTACATTTATTTTAAAACATCACTAGGAAAGATCTGTTCGTCTAGATAATAGGGATATATAAGTTAGCAAACCAAACCAGTATAGTTTACTATTCAATGTTTTAGTTATTGTAATTAGCTTATTTAGATTGCAATAGATTCGTGTTCCAAATTTTAATTTGTAATAAGAAATACGCTAAAACTATTACAAAAAACTACGCTATGAGACTACTGTCAGGTTTGTCCTCCATAATATTAACCTACAGTCGGATTCTAAATATTAACGATATCCCGTCGTCACATTAGATAGCTAAACTTAAAGACATTATGCTTAAGAGTAATTAATAATAATCTGAGTCACTGATATAGAAGAAGAGAATTTATGTTGTCATGTAATTAACTGATTGCTAACTTAACGTGCAATCTTCATAATGAAAGCACATATCTTTGGCATACGCTATTATTTGGAATCCAAATCAATTGGATATGATCAATTCCCATTTTTTAAGTTCTCATCATCAATGATATCTTTGTCGATTATAAATTAATTTCCACTGTAGAAGAGAGTTAAGAAAATTTTCCAAAGAAATTAAGTAGAATTAAAGCCATGTTGCCACGCTACATCTAATCCACATTAACAACTGATTTGATATAAGATTATTACTATCATAGATTACAGAAGTTATACATTTGCCCTGCTAATGCAAACTACTATATTGCAATGACCAGGCTATCAAAACTGGCTCGTTGGAAGAAATGCAAAATCTACTTACTCTCCACTATAATAATCGCAATAATCGCAATGAAATTAACTCAGCCGATAAAGAGAATTCATTTACTTTTATGCATTACGCTGCAAGATATAATCGATCCGATGCTATACGTTGCTTGATCGACGTTGGTGCAGGTAATTTTTCAGATTTTTAATCAATTTAATATCATTTCGTAAATATTTTTTTATTGTTTAGATGTTAACAGAAAGGGCGGCAAAGATTTCATTACTCCTCTCCATGTTGCTGCTCAGTTTAACTGTCCAAATGCAGCTCAAACTTTAATTCAGTTCGGTGCAACAATTTCTCAAAATTCTAAAACGAAAGAAAATCCTTTGCATTATTGCTGTAAATACGGAAATGAAAAAGTGGCTGAGGTATTTAAATGTTATAATTATAACAGCTTCCCTTAATTGTAGTTTCTAGCACATATCTATATAAGGCTTTTTGCTTTGCATGTTTTCACGCTGCTTTTAATATTTGCTTTTGAAGAAATTTCTCGTTTCTTATCCTATTTTTAAACTTCCTAAAATCAATTTGCTTGAAATTTGAATCTAAACTAGGTCATTCTAAGAGAAGCTGAAAGGCTTAATATGACTGGAAAGATTGTTAATCAGCCTGATAGCGAATCTCACTGTCCTATTCATCTTGCAGCTTTGTATAATAATAAGAAAATGATTGCTATTTTGGTAAGCCTATAATATGATCAAGCAAATAATTTGTAGCTAAAGACAGATAAAGATAGTATCACATGAAAGTTAGTAGTCTTCTATAACCAATGCCTCTTTTTATTTGACATTCTATTCGTTATACAGCTAACGTATGCGGCAAGTATAGTTAGAAAGGATGTTAACGGTCAATTACCTTCTCATTTCGCGGCTGAACATAAGGACACAGCTATTTTGGAGCACATACTCCAATACGGTAAGTTAAATTTATTCATACCTATTAGAAGAAATTATACTATCAGTTTAATGTTATTGATAGTATTAAATGCAAAGAATTTTCCAAACTATTCATTTATAGCCAAAATGAAAGGTCACAACGACTATGTGATAATATCTAATAATGAGGGAGGTACAGCTCTTCATATTGCCGCCGATGTTGGTTCTGTTGTAGTAAGTATATATGGTAATACCTTTGCCTGTTGTAATTTAATGCAATGTAGATGTACAGTTTAATCTAAATAAAGCATTGCATTTTTAAAACGTCATGCATTTGATCGATTAGGCAGCAGAAGTTTGCTTCAAGTACGGTGCAGAGATCGAAGCTCAAAATGTAAATTGAATTATAATTTTACGTAATTATTTATTTTAATTATGTAACTAGTTAAAAATTTGAACAATTATCTTAAATCAGATCTATTGGTAAAAGATAGTATTATACTGTATATTTGATTGGAGTATGGAATTTACTCATAAGATAAAAATTTCGACTACAATGATAACACATCAGATTTTTACTTGCTCGTTTATTCTACCAGCATGAACTATTAACACCTTTGCACATTGCGGCTGTAAATGGCAACTGCGAATTTGCCGAGTATCTCATCAGCAAAGGCGCCAAAGTTAACTCAAAAGACAATGACGGAAGAACTTCCTTACATTACGCAGCTTTGAGCAATAATATTTCTTTAACCGAACTTTTAATCCACCAGGTACAGTCGTTAATGAAATTTCTTCAGTTAGTGTTAAATCGTTATACGATCGCCATTAATTCTAGTCCATTTTGACTCAATATTTAGGGAGCAGATATCGAAGCTCGCGATAACAGAGGCCAAACGCCATTACTTTTAGCAGTTATCAATGGATATACACCTGTCATTAAGAAATTACTCGAATTAGGCGCCGATATTGCAACTACAGACTCTAATGGTCGACACTGTATGCATTATTTAGCTGAGAAAAGTGATGTTAGCAACATATTAGCGGTCTTGAAAGTAAGCTAATGGCTGTATTGAATCCACTTGACTATAGAATTTAGTTGCAAATATTCTTTACGTTTATAATACTTCAAAACCATTATGGTTATAAATAGAATGGAGGGAAAGAATTGGTAAATCAGCCTGACAACGAAGGTATCATTCCATCGCACATCGCAGCTATGAAAGGAACTATTACAGTAAGTTTTATGATAATCGAACTCGATATCCATTCCTATGTAATATATATGATCTAACCATTAAGATATTAGTCATCATCGTAGCCACAATCCATACATTAGACATCATTTTTGTACGCTTGAATTCGTCTTCTTATATTAAACTAATACCTTGCAGACATTGTATCAGTTATATGAAAATGGTACTTCTTTGGACACTGTAGACGAAGAAGGAAATACGCTTTTGCACATAGCAGCCAAAGGCAATCATCGCGATACTGTTAAACTAATTTTACAAGCCACCAAAGCAAAAGATATTAATATTAGAAATGCATTTGGTCAAAAGCCTATCCATATTGCCGCTAAATATGGCCATAACCGTGTTGTTCATAATATGATTAGGAATGGTGCTGACATTAATAGCAAGTAAAAGTTTGTCAATTGAAATTATAGATTACCAGATTGATCTTAGCTAATGATTTTGACCGATAACACTTTTAGTAGATTTCAGATAACGAAGATTTTTGATAAATTGTTAGAGACATCTATTCCTATTATCCTTTGCACTATGCTGCTAAAGGTGGATTTACAGCAGCGGTCCAATTGTTGATCGATAAAAATGCTAAAGTTTGCGTGTTAGATCGCTTTAATGTAAGTACTCTTAGCACATTCCCAACATATTAGAATAGTTTCAATAGACTGTTAAGGAGCAAAGCACCGTACTCGCTAATTAAATAGATTTTGTTAGTATTTAGCTAATGGATCATATCGGTAAGTAATAATTGAAATTAAGAATATTAATAATGTCTAGATTGCCAGACAACAAAAGGCATAATTGTATTTTGCAATTAATTAGTAGAGCCTATATAGATATTAATAATGGCGACACGTTAGCACCCGCTACGAACGCGTGATTATCGTGCAGAGCCTCAAGGGTCTAACTTGATATTTATTAGTTATTGCTAATTAAAGTTGTTTACGTGCTTGTATCTATAGTAAACTATATAGTTTATTAAGGCTTGTCCTCTTATACAAATAATGTAAATCTTATATTGTCAAGTTACTATGTGTGCACCATAAATTTAGTGGAATGGTATAAAAGGACGAGCGAATGCTCAGTTCCTGAGTTCTTTATCAGTTCGTGTACGAGAAGGCACTCGGCTTCTCTACTAATAAAAGCTATACTAATCTTTTAGAACAGTCTTATCCCTGTGACCGAAAGTAGTAAAGAACTACCATACAGTAGATCTCCAGGTGTAGTGGAGCAAAGCATAAGTAATCTATTAGTTTAGTGTAGTAGTTCGCAACATAAGTTTGTGACATAGACATTTAATTTAAATCTTTCTATGTTTTAGTTATGTATAGAATAAGATCATTCTTTCATATTAATTTTCTGCTACGTTATAAGAGATATCTTACTGTCACGAAGTGATTTTTAATAACTAATAGTGATCTTATTTTCATCAGATAACGTACTTGGTATTTGTTGAAAAAAACTTTATCAATGTCTTTATTCCTACTTATATAGATAGATAACTGCATAGTCTTACAATATTGTGTACGTAACGAAAATAATGTTTATGCAAAGTGATTATAAAACTGACTACTTTTTCAATAAGGTTTAGGTTTAGTTTGTCTAAGAAGTGACTTCTAGTGTTTCCGTTGCTCCTGATTAAAAGAGATCGTCAATATTAGAGTCGTACTGTGGGAAGATGTCTGAGAGGACAAATCTGACAGCAGACTCAGTCTTTAGTTTCTGTATAATAGCTATACTTATTTCCTTGTTACTAATTTCGATATATAGCAAATACATTTTATTGTAGAAATACAATATGAGCATATGCATATGACAACGCAAATGAAGATATTTACATTAGCCGAATTGCTAAACTTGCGTGTATGAGAATCTAGAGAATTTCTTTTACAACTATGAAAATGATCTAAAATTGAACTTGTCTTTACAGCATATTTTCTGACCCTTTTAAATTTATATATGCCGTTTAAAATAACTGAAACTCCAAATATAATTATTTTTTAATCTGAAAGAATACTCCCCTGCACTTAGCATCAGCTAATGGGCATCAAGAAGTAGTCAAAATATTGTTAGCAAATGGCGCCAAGCCAACAGCGATCAATAGTCAGGGTCTAAATTGTTTAGATTTAGCAATCGAAAATGATCGAACCGAAATTGGATTACAAATTATCCGCAGTAAATTGTAAGTTTCTAAATTTGCGGTTATTCTTTCACCAACAATTTTCCTTCTTGGCCCCATCGTTTTCTGAATTTACTATAGCTGGTGTAGTCAGAATATAGTTATCGAAATATTTATCCCAAAATCTTAATTAATTGCACTTGTAGTTGGGAAAAAGCTCTAGAAAATAGAGAATTTGATGGACACACGCCAATGAAGAGACTTATTGAGAAACTCCCTATTGTTGCCAGTGTAAGTATAAATTGCGACAGGTTCATTTAATACTGTACATACACATGTGAAGTAATAGAAGCAGAACAATTTCTGGTGAAGTACATCGATTCCATACGAAATAATATCGGCAAAAGCATAACAGATATTTATTAAATTTTATTAGCAGTACTATTGTATTATAAATTCTCTCTATGCACTTGTACTTTAAACATAACGATGAGATATGTACTGATTACATCACAATCTAGAATCTAAAGATATTTTGTGATAGTACTGATATTTATAGTTCCTAAATATAACTTACATTCTAAGTCATAGTACTGTCTAGTCTATTGCATTATAGATTCTGTTGTATATACTTGCACTTCAATAAATAGAAAATAATAGATAGCTTAAACGTTTAGATATGTTCGAATCCATCATAATACAAAATCCGTGGATATTTAGTGATAAAAGATTGTAGTTCTTAACAAAATAGTGTTCTAAATCGCAATACTGTCTAACCTATTGCAGGCTGTAATGGACCGATGCATAACGTATACGGGTGACATTGGAGATTATAACGAAGCACAGGTTGGTTAATTTCGTTTAAAGAGCGGCAATCTTAAATATTATATTAATACAAAATCCTAGATAACTAAATTTAGAAAGCTATGGATAAATTTTTATAGAGTAATACTCTCACAATGTGCAGTAAAGTGTATTCTAAAAGTTATATTCGCCATAGACCTGAATTTAATCACCAGAGATTTGATAAATGATCTCACTCATTTTATCCAATCTGTCTTCAGATTGTTTTCAACTTTAGTTATTTAGAAACCCCACCATGCCAAATTAGATATAAAGATCCTGGGAATGATTTTTTGGCAGCTTCGGTATGAATATTTAATAAGCAGTTATGGGATACTTAATTACTAGAGCAACGTGTAATTTGTACGTTTAATTGCTATATGGATAGTCTAATTTTATAAATACTGTATTCTTAATATCCTTCTTTGCAGAGCATTCTCTCCTATAATAGAATAAAATTAATGAAACACCCGCTCATTTGGGCTTATCGATATCATAAATGGTATTAGCGATGGGGTTAAATCTATCGATATGGCCCTTTCTAGAATTATCTTCAGGATCTCATCAGCATAAGTTTTCTTTTATTATATTTCTGACTATCTGATAATCCATTAATTTAGGAGATCAATACTGCGATATTTCTATTACGGAGGATGTTTTATCAATCTTGTATTGCTGTTGACTATTTGCATACCTGTTGGCTTAAATATAAGTGATTATTACGAGGCTCTACGTAATCAAACTGGAAATAGCGCTGCCCGAACGGTAGCAGTAACACAAGTATAATATTCGATAGTTAACTAATTTTCGTCAATATTTTTTTTTAGCTCTAATCGTAATAGATGTCGCTAATAAGATCATGTTAATAATTACAAATCCTTATATTTACAATTTGGTTTATATCCGTACATATTGGATAAAAATGTTATTCGACGATAACCAGTATTCGGAAGCAGTTTATACAAGAAACATTATCACCTTTTCTGCTGTGATATTTAATACCTTCATCAATTTAATCAAATTACTCCTCAAGGTTAGTGTATAAATATATATTTGATATACCTATCATATGCGATAGCATTTCATTACAATTTGACCTTAATAGATATTTGAATTACTTCAAATATTGCTATGCGTAATATAATTTACTATGATAATAATACAAATGACAATTCTAATCTCATATTCTTTATTTTAGCCGAGAAAAGTTATTGCGCAAATTACAACTTTTATATTAGAAAATGGAATCGAATTAATAGCCCTATTCTATTGCATTCCATTTCAACGACCAACAACAAATTTTAAAGTGCAGTTAGGAGCACTGATCGTGTTCCTTTCTATTATAAACTTTCTGGCACGGTTGAAAAGGTAAGATATAGTAGAGAATTCTACTTAAGTTAGGACATTTTTAATCTTCATCATCGATTAATTTATAAGTTTATAAAGAATTGGGGAATTTAAAGACTTGCGATTACAAAAATTTCAAATTTAAAGTCATTACTAAACATGAAAAGTTATGATTTCTTATTATATTACCTTCTATTAATTGATTTACTGTGATATGAATGTACCTTTGTCACAATTCTCTCTTGTGACAAAGGAAACGTAAATTAGCGAAGTAAAGAATCTCTTGTGTAACTATAATAACTTGGGTTACTTCTCCCAGTAACTCCACTTTCTATGTTAGTGATATGCGAGAACTCAATTTCTTGGTTGAACTCTACAGACAAGTGAAGATATTACACTATTCTTCACGATACGAGTCGTGTACCATTCTTGAGCAAATACTGATTCATTCTACAAACACACGCGCTTAAATAGATCTCTACCATGAATTCCAGTGTTAACCAGTGAGAATTAAGTTAGCGTTATCACTATAATACATTACTAAATATGTACATAGATTTTCTCATCCTTAGATACCTACAAGCTATCATATACGACTTATAGCCTTATTTGACCATTCATTAATTAACAGCTACTTATTTGGTAACCGTGCACCGTGACACACACATGACATGTAGTCTTATTTAACTATTCATTTACAGTTACTTATTTCCTGACAACCTTCCCAATTTGCTAACGCATACGCTAGGTCCCAGTTGTTCAGGTTATATAAACTGATGATGAGAGAACTTTTAAGGATGACACCCACAGGAACAACATCTTTGCGAAACACTGTTACCAACGCACAATATTGGAATTGCATTTTATTCTTGAATTATGAAATATATTATTGCCCATTTTCCATAGCAATTTACTCTGATTTTTATTAGAAATTTAATTGAAACGCTATTTTATGAGAGAGACAATCTTCGTAAAATTGAGTAGCTTAATAATTTCACTTAATTTAGAACTATTAAGACCTGAGCTTTTACGGAAAAATTAAATTCGTATGATATTCAGTAGAATTTTTATCCATGTTTAAGTATAGTGAAGCTGATACAGATAAATTGAAATCGATTATCCCACTAACTAGTGCGGTGTCTACCTAACGCCGAATTTACCATACCTAATGAACGCTAGTGTACGATATATTAGTACATTACTCGGCTGATTATAATTAGCAACTTCAACTAGTTGTGTTGGAATTCTTAGATGAGTCTTTAAGTTAATAATATGATATATGCTGACGTTAATCCACTGTGCTTATAAAATTATTAGTTTTAGTTGCTAATTTCAGTCATTCAATGTTAATCTGCAGTTAAATTCTTCTTTTAAAGAATATATTATATAACTAATCAAATATATGTAGTAATAATAAACTATAACCAATCTTATATAAATACAGCTATTTTAGTAGCAACTAAAAGAACTTTATGTTTTTTGATTACGCCAACAGAGCCTTCGGTATCGGATTATATTTGACCATGTTTCTCGCCATTATGAAGACAATTATTAGAGCTTCACTGGTTATTATTTTATTCTTAATTGCTTTTGCTACTGTATGCTATATGGTTTTAAGACAACTGGTAAGTAGCGGTAAAATTTCCCTTTATTAGCGTAGCATCTTCTATTAAAATTTATTTTCCCTTACAGCCAGAGTTTAGCGAATTAAGGTATGCCTTTATACGTGTTCTAACCATGATGGTTGGAGATATCAGTTACCGCGAAACATTCCAGCATTTATATGATACCAATCAACTACAGTACTCTGGTTTAGCCTTGATCATTATTCTCCTCTTTGTTATAGTTATCAATATTGCCTTTGCTAATTTATTGGTATACGAACATTAAGCTATTTTCTATTATATTTCATTGCCATTTTTTCCATTTTATTATTGTAACAATTTATATTACTGTTGTTAAGGTCGGCTTGGCTGTAGGAGATATAAATGAAGTCAGATCAAATGCTGATACTAGTTTAATTAAAACGGATCTCTCTTACATTAGCACCTTTAAAACATGCTATATGCCAAAACGCTTGCAAGAATATGCATATCAACCAGCATTTGTAATACGAAAACATCAGAAGATGAGACTAAGAGAAAAGGTTGATGATATTAATTGTAGCATATATCTTGCTTTTTACTGTGAAAGCTACCACTGCTTATATGACCGTTGACTTTAAACACGGTATATTGCATCACTTTTCTAGCTTTTATGGGAAAGGTTAATTGCAGGCACTACGCTGCATGCTTCTACGAAGGATACGGAAGAAAGTTGTACGAATATCAGCATATTTCGAGAGTTAAGGCATCAGCACTTAGAGTAAGTAAAATAGTTTCTTCTACTACAGCTTTAGATACTATAAAAAATGAGCTATACCTAATGCCACCTATCAAATACATTTAAATATTAATACAAAATTTTATTGTATATGAAACTGTTGCTATAATTGTCTTGTAATTGGAATTTTATATTGCGATTACAGCATCAAGGATCTCACAGATAAGTTTATTGACTTTCGATCCGATATCTTCTTACAAATATCTATAATAAGTAACAAGCTGAAAAATAAGAATTACCAAGATACTTCGAATGTTTGAGCTACCAATACTTACAAACTTAATCGATATATGTGTCCTTACAAGAAGAGGGTTTCTTTCTTAATATATTCTTAGATTCCATAAGTATAAGTTAATCATCTGTAAGATCTCAAGCTAGTTCTATTTTAGTTTTATCATCAGCCTGCACGTTTAAATGGAATGATTCAAGCATAATAATAGTCAGTTCCTTAAGATTAATCGAGTATTAGTCCAGGTATACTTCGTCAAAGTCGTTACAACGCTGTTAATAGAGAATACCTGATTCTAAGGACTTCATTAATTTTTTAATTATAGATACAAATTTACGTGATATGCTACTTTATAGCTAGTCGTCACTACTACAGCTACACCGAGTATTAGACATAATTTTTATATTCATGAAGTTGCAGTCGCATTGTATCAGAGCTATAGAAGGGATAACATTATATTATTAGGCTATATTAAATTTACATATCTACTTTATGGTATGTCTCATGTATTTCATAAGTTACCTTTTGAGTGAATCGATCTAGGTATGCTATTATTTAATCTTTTAAATGTAACCAGGCATTATCGTAAACGATTAACTACTTAAGTGGGTAATTACCGGTAGTTAATAATCTATAAATGTATTCTATAACCGTAGATGACATAGAAATCTCATGTCATTTATTATTTTATTAAGGTAGAAAAGTTAAACGCGTAGATATAAGCTAATTATGTTAAAGTTATCATATGCTTTATTAATAAGCCGATCGAAGAATATCCAATACTTTTAGTTGACTTTATGTAGCACAATTGGATATACTATAGAGATAATACATTGGATCTTTGTAATAATTGATATCATGATTATTAATTTCCTATATTACATATACTACAGAGCAATCTGGTATATCAGGTGCATTAATTCTGTAGTGATTTTAGATAATTACAGTCTTAGTATATGTTGAAAGCGTAATAGTTTAAAGATGATATGAAGTAAAGTATTATGTGACGTAGAAAAGTCGATGTATTTGATAAAGTAATGGTAAATGGTAATTTAGGGCTTAAAACCCAACTATCACATTGCTGTTTCCATAGAACTCTAATAAAAATTTGCATAAATGCTTTCTTTATTGCTTATCGTCGTAGTAATTCTAGCCAAGGAGGTATGCCTTGTTATTATGGATAATCAAATCATATTTAATTCTGCTGATGTTCGTTTTTGTCGACAAGGCAGTTCATTGTTAGATTTGAACTTTTTAAAGCGCTTAACTGTTTATTCTTCTATATAAAATAAAGACGGTTACAATTTCGGCTAACTTCTGCATAAGCAACAAGAGAGAATAAGAAAGAATGATACATTCAAATAAAAGTAAAAAAATTGTATCTCGTAATAAATAAGTAATAGTCAGACGTTATTCTTTGTAAACAATCCAAGATTAACTGTATAGCTGTTTATGTTACGGAAATTACAGTTTATGATTATTTCACAAGTTAAACCTGCCATAATCAATAGAATGATACAGAAACATTGAAATCATAGTGCGATTTTGGATGAATAATCACTGATTGCTATAATTTTATCAATTAAATACAAGCTGTGTTTCTTAATTCTATAGACTATAGTATATCGTACAGTATATTAGTCTCTGAAGGTTTAATTAGGGATACAGCAACTAATTAATATTTTATTCATACAATGGCTACGTCGCTTTGTTTTTCGTTACGTCATAATTCATATGTTGAATTAACTCGAAGATCTTTTTTCTATGGGTGATGCTATTAAGTAGTATCGGAAAGTATGATTTGCGATATATCCATTGCGGTCTTATCCATATGTTTACTCTCTTTTCCATCGATAAAAAAATAATTGACAAATAGATTGAAACCTGAAGCAATTAGACACTGCTAGACCTATTCCGACTAATAAATTAGGAACCTGAAAAAATAGACTCACTTTCAAAATCCAGGATTGATTTGGATGAATTGTAAACTATTCTTAACTTTATAACGCCCTTAAATTAAAAAATCAAAATTGGCACAATTACACTATAGATAAAGAAAAGATTAATTATGAAGAACAGGTCTAAAATACAAGCCTTTGATCATAAGAGTGATGACCACCCGAACAGCAATGGCGTCCGATTTAGTGGTAAGTGGAAATTTCTCAGTTGGGGATCAAAGAAAAACATAAATCGCTCTTCGACGGTCGAAAATGGTATCAACACTATGTTGACTAACGCAAACGAACAGCCGAATAAACCGAAATCAGTAACTGACTGCACAGTTAATAATTCATTAGTTAGCCTCGGTTTTACTGTAGCGAATACTAAAGCACGGGATTTATATCAGGTTAGAAATGCATTTATCGTGAGTTATTTATTGATTTTAATATTATCGTAGAGCAAAGATGTATTGATGATAGAAAATTAAGAATAATAACCTATTTGTGCTGTTAATCAAACTATGGCGTAGAAGGATTACTTATCATTTAAATGTACCGTAGCTAAGAACGTCATGTTTCAAACGTGAATATTATCCATCATCATAAACTATTCGTTATAATTGTACAGTGTAATGTACTCTTTGAGAGATACCTTTGACTATATATATGAACGTTCAGTTTGCAAAATGACCGATTTCGCATACGGTCGCGTTCATATACACTGTGATGAAGAGCTACAAATATTATCGTAAAGGAGTAAAATGTCAATTAATTTTGATCTGACAAGATCTAAACTTTCCTACTATTTCCATTTCCATTTTTTAAAATATGCCTATATCTAGGTCAGAAATAATATTTAAATTAAAACATTCTTCAGAGGAGATAATTACCCCAGGGTATGTATAGAGGGAAACGATATTCAAGTAAAACAGTGGATGTAACCGATCAACATGATTACAATCAAATCGTATTTCTAAGTTTATTAATTTAATCATTACCGTAATTTATAATGGTTTAATAAAATATAACACAGCCCGAAAAAACTGATTTAGTTATTGATCGTGACACTAATCCTACAATTACTTAGCCGGCCACTCAATATTAAAGCTATTCTATCAAATATTAAGATTGACACCCATTGCATTGGTATCCTCAGTCAGCTTACGTTAGTACTTTGTCATAATAATAGTTACAATTTTCCTATTTTGATAATCCATCTAATTTCTATTAAATCAAAATTAGTAGCTTATAGCTGGAGTTCAAAAAGAATCACAGCAATATTTTTACGAATAATACTTTAGTACGTAGTAATAAATCCTTCTCTGACTATTTTAATGGCGTAATTCGATATACATTTCTCCACCTATATTAATACGCTATAGCAAACTAAGAATTGTATTCAGTAATCTCTGGTTTTAAGAAATAGATCATTCTACACTTTCCTTTTCCCCTATCCCACCTAAGAACTGGCATAATTGATTGCCCTGTCATTACCACAGTTACGGGAAATCGTGACCTTTTAGAGATTTATAAAAGACTTTATTGAAAAGTTAACGTTGTAAGATTTCCTTTTATGATGAATGCTTAAGCAGAATAAAACGTTATATTAGATTCTCAGTTAAGTACAATAACATTAGACTTATGCAAAGCCACACGAGTAGGCTTCCACTGATTGATTAAGCTTTAAATGCTCCTTGATATCGTCAGAATGAAGATATTCGATCTCCAGTATTCACACAGTGCTGCTCGATGAAAATCTGATTAATGGATATAATTCAGTTTCGTTATAACACCTAGATAGCAGATTAGTAAAAGTTGGTTCATAAATTTTTTCCCTACTGTAAAACCAGTAATGTATCGTTAATTAATAAATTTAACTAAAACTTGAATTTATAATTGTTCTTATCGTAGGGCTTACTTTCGATTTATTAACTCTAATCCAAGCTAAAAATAAGTCAATATTCATGACTCTACTAAACAGATTAAAATATAAAATTAATTATTACGCTATAATTAATGTTATATTCTAATTACTGATACGAAAACATCGATCCAATTAGAATATCAATGGAATGAACAGATGGGCTTTGATTATAGTAGCTCTATCCATTTCATTAATTGATTCGTTTTGATCTCCATCATAATATTATAATAGTTATTTAGAGAGTTTATACGGTCTATGACTCGTATTGTTTTGAAGTAACTGATCTATATTTGCATTAGTCCAAAATAATAGTGTAGTGAAATGAAATGTATAGAAACCAAGCTACTAAATTTCTAACAAACTTTGATTTTACTTTCTTTGCACTCTGGTCCATTTAATAAAACTTTGACACCAAATAAAATTGGGGAAACAACCAATCAACAATTTATTGAGAAACGTGGGAGAGTCTAATCAAACCACCTTCCAAATACTTAATTCTAGGTATTTATAAATAACGAAATAAAAAAAGCGACAGAACTAAAACTGTTAACAAACAAACAACCTAACAAAAAGAAGAACGTTTTAACTTACTACAGTTCGACCCCGAAGGCCTTTAAAATTCAACAAGTTCATCAAAAGAATCTTATTTTACTTTCTACTCTAAATTTTCTGATTACACTATCATTTATAGGCTTCGCAAAGTGATAAAATATCTTCTTAAAAATATAACAAGGACTACAGTTTCTTGTGAATTTCACTTTATTACATAAGTTAGGTTCGCCTATCCTCTACCAAGGACTGTCGGACTATCTCGGGACTATCTAAATTATTATAGCAATATTTATGATTACGTAAAGTTCGTTACACAATGATTTATTTTCCTACAAATACAATCAACTTTGCCAATTAAGTCGCAAGATCATATCTAAATTTTCTTTCGCGCTTCTAAATTAAATTCTCGGAGCGCCAAATGTGATAAAATCCGATCACGAAAATTTCAAAGTAGTAGAAAATTAGAACTTTATTAGATCTATGCAAAGACTAGCTACACAGCTCTACTCTAGCCGAATGCAACTACTGAAAGACTTCTAAAAAGAACAACCAAGATAATATAATGCCTCCGGCTTTTATACTCTCCATAGCCTTCACAGCTATAATCAGTAAATCAGCATAGCAGTATTCTACCATATTCTACACATATTCAGCTTATTATTAGTCACAATATTTTATAGCGAACTATCATTAATTCCATATAGAAATGATTACAGCATTTTTGTAGACATCATTCCTACCAATCAGAGTACAATGAACTAAGCATATCCTAATATATGATTTACAATTCTATTTCTACCTCGAACCTTATTAGTAGCTCAAGACCTTACTGTATATAGTCATCTGAACTCTAGCATAGAGTCTATCCTTACAGTCTATAATTATGGGCTAGTAAATATATTATAACATAAATATAGAAAAGACACTACCCTACATCATACTAAAGATGGCTAATAGTCTACAATCACAATACTAAGTTATTTTACAAATACGAACAGTAAAAGTCTTCCACGAATAGACACTTAATACAATCTTGCACTCTAGCGTACAATTTAAACTACTTTCGTACAATCTTGGGTCATAATTCAAGCTATTATGAATTACAAAAGTTATGCATTTGCTATACTAATTTATACTAATTTGCCGAAATTAACAGGCTATCAAAAAAGGCTCACTGGAAGAAATACGGAATCTAGTTACTCTTAACTATTATCATGATAAAATCAACTCACTCGATAAAGAGAATTTATTCACATTTATGCATTATGCTGCAAGATATAATCGATCCGATGTTATTGGTTGCTTGATCGATTTCGGTGCAGGTAATTTGTCATATTCGATGGCATATATTATTGTTACAGAAACAGATTTATCAAAAACAGTAAGCTTATTAACCTTTTTATACCTTTAATCTTGTCTGGTTCAACTTTATTACTTTACACAAAAACTGTTGATTATTTAGATGTTAACAGTAAGGGCGGCAAAGATAGTATTGCGCCTCTCCATGTTGCTGCCCAGCATAATTGTACGGAGGCAGCTCAAAGTCTAATTCGGTTTGGTGCAACAGTTCATGTTAATTCTAAAACGAAAAATAGTCCTTTGCATTATTGCTGTAAATATGGAAGTGATGGGGTTGCGGAGGTATTACCATATCATAATCTCAAGTACGCTACTTAATTTAATTGCAGTTACTAGATCACAAATCTGCACAAGGTATTATTTCGCCTATTTAGACTACAGTTGAAATCACTATTGAAGCAATATATAACTCTTCTTATACTGTTTTATATACATTTAAATTAATCCAATCGAAATTCGTATCTCAACCAGATTATTTTAAGAGAAACTGAAAGACTGAATATTACTGAAAAGATTATTAACCATCCTGATAACGAGTCTTACTATCCTATCCATTTTGCAGCTTTATATAATAATAAAGCGATGATTAATATTTTAGTAAGCCTAACTTTGATTCAGTAAATGATTGAATTTAAAATACAGCCAGTATTATCTCAAAATTATTAGCCATCCCTAAATATCCCGATTTTTCATATACTATTCGTCATGCAGCTAAAATATGGAGCAAGTATAATAAAAAAGAACGTTAACGGTCGATTACCCTCTCATTTTGCTGCTGAACACAAGGACACAGCTATTTTGGAGGATCTTCTACAATGCGGTACATTGAATTTATTCATACGTGTTATGAAAATACTCTACTAATCATCTGCTGTAAATTAATTATTAAGTACGGAATTGACCTTTCAAACTATTCATTTGCAGCTAAAGTTAAAGGACTCAAAGACTATGTAGCAATATCTAATAATGAGGGAGGTACGGCTCTTCATATAGCAGCCGATGTCGGTTCCGTTGTTGTAAGTATACAAATATATAGTATACTTTTGCTTATTGACGCTTGAAACGATGTAGATATACTGCAATATAAATTAAATCTAACTAAAATCACTGTATTATTGAAATAATATCCACTTAATCGATTAGGCAGCGGAAGCTTGCTTAAAGTACGGTGCGGAAATTGAAGCTCAAACTGTAAATTGAATCAACTTTACGTAATTTTTTTTATGACTCTAGTTAAATATTTTTGATTATCTTATATTGTACATAATATCACATAGCTAATTAGCGAATAGAATTAATTTGCATGGCAAAATTTTAATTGCAATGATAAATAACGTCAAGGTAAAAAATTTTTGACAATATTACATAGCATACATTGCTGTAAGATAGTATCATACAGTTAATTGCGCATGGAATTGACTAATAAGGCAAAATTCTGATTTCAGTAATAACATCTAGTCAAAAATTTTTAATTATCTCATATTACATACACCTCCATAAAATAGTACGTTATGATATGGCTAATGAACGCATGGAATTTATCAATAAGGCACAATTTTGATTACAGTGATGATATCTCGTCATAATTGTTTTGATTATTTTGAATTATATATATATATAACATATGTACAGTATATGCATCTTCATAAGACTGTATCATTTGGTTCATTAGCGCATAAAATTTATTTATAAGGCAAAATTTTAATTGCAGCAATGACATACTGTAGATTTAATAATTACCTGATTGCGTATTTTATACTAGTATGAACTATTAACACCGCTGCACGTTGCGGCCAAAAATGGTAACTGCGAATTTGCCGGGTATCTCATGAAGAAAGGTGCTAAAGTTAACTCAAAAGACAACGAAGAAAGAACTTGCTTACACTATGCAGCTTTGAGTAATAATATTTCTTTAACTGAACTTATGATTCAACAGGTACATTAGTTAATAAAAATTTTTCAGATAGTGCCAAATTCTTATGCAATCGTTATTAATTCTCGTCCATTTTATCCCTATACCTAGGGAGCAGACATCGAAGCTCGTGATATCAGAGGCCATACACCTTTACATTTAGCTGTTAACAAAGGATGTACACCAGTTATTAAGAAATTAGTTGAATTAGGCGCCGATATTACGGCTACAGACTCTGATGGTCGACATTGTGTCCATTACATAGCTGAGCAAACTGATTCTAGTACCATACAAGCAGTCTTAGAAGTAAGCTTAAAATGCTTATCTGAATTTTTTGAACTATAAAAGTTATTGACAGATATCATTTTCGTTTGTAATATTTTAAAATCTCTATAATCCTGAATAGAATGGAGGAAAAGAATTAGTTGATCATCCTGATAACGAAAACCTCATGCCTTTACGTATTGCAGCTATGAAAGGAAACCTTACAGTGAGCTTTATAACGATAATAAGCGATTTCAATATTAATTTCCTTACAACAGTAAATCACTTAACTAAAGTTGACATTACTCAGAACTAGATCTCGTTTGTTATTTATTAAATATGAAGCATTTAGCTACGTATGAGCTAACTACTAAAATACTCTTAGCACTTATCATCGTGACCACAATCCATACATAAATTGCCATTTGCTTTTGCTTACAGCTCCTAATATTATATATTTATTTATCTTCCTCTAAACTCGCAGGCACTGTATCATCTTTTTCGAAATGGAGCCTCGATAGACACTTTAGATGAAGAAGGCAATACGCTTTTGCATATAGCAGCCAAAGGCAATAATCGTGATACAATTAAACAAATCTTAGCACATACCAGTATGAAAGACATCAACACCAGAAATACATCGGGTCAAAAGCCTATCCATATTGCAGCTATTTATGGCCATAATCGAGTTATGCAGAATATGATTAAGAATGGCGCTGATATTAATAGCAAGTAAGAATGTTGAAAATTGAAATTAGAGCAATTAGTCGATTATTAATTAGGTTTATAATTTTTTATTAATAATACTTGTGGCAGTAGATTCTAGATAATGAATGTTTTTGATAAATTTCTAGAGATATCTATTCCTATTATCCTCTACACTATACTGTTAAGGGTGGGTATACAGCAGCGGTCCAGCTATTGGTAGATAAAAATGCCAAAATCGATGTCTTAGATCGCTCCAACGTAAGCAATCTTAGCTTATCCATCAACATAATAAATCAGTTTTATTCGATATTGATTTTAACAAATCTTTCCCTATTCTAGTTTTCTATAGAATTAGATCATTCATTCGTTTTAATTTTCATCTATGTTATAAGAGATATCTTACTTTTTACTACGAAAATATAAGCTTTTACATTCTTAATTAAAATAAATAAAGCTCCTAACACAATTAACTTTTAATCTGGAAGAATACGCCTATACATTTAGCATGTGCTAACGGACATCAAGAAGTAACCAAAATATTGTTAGCAAGTGGAGCTGACCCAACAACGATCAATAATCAGGGCCTAAATTGCTTAGACTTAGCGATAGAAAACGATCAAACCGAAATTGGACTACAAATTATCCGTAGTAAATAGTAAGATTCTAATTTTGAAATATTGTTCTTCAACGAGTAATCTTCCTGTTTGGCCTTTCTGTTTTTTTAATTTACGGTATGCAGCATAGTCAGAATATAGTTATCCCAATATTTATCTCAAGATATTCTTAATTCTGCTTGTAGCTGGGAAAAGGCTCTAGAAAATAAAGAATTTGATGGACACACGCCAATGAAGAGACTTATTGAAAAACTTCCTATTGTCGCTAACGTAAGTATATATATTTTATATATACACGTGAGGTACATAATAACAAGACAATTTATCGTGTAATATATCGATACCTTTATAAAATACAACACCGGTAACAGTACTTACACGGTAACAGTATCATAGATTCTTCTTATCAACTTGTACTTTAAAAAGAAAATCATAGTCTGCGTAACGTCTAGATGTGTACTAATTATATATCATAATTTAAAATCTGAAGATATTTTGCGATAATATATATTAGTTCCTAAATATAATAAGCTTTCCTAATCATTATGCTGTCTAAACTAACGCAGGCCGTAATGGACCGATGTATAACGTATACAAGTGATATTGGAGATTCCAAAGAAAAGCAGGTTAGTTAATTGCGTTGCTCAAAGCTGCTATCTTAAATATTACATAATTAAAATTCTAGATGAATAAATTTGGGAATCCAAATATTTTTAATTCGAAATGTTTTAGATTGTTTTCAACTTTAGCTATCTGGAAGCCCCACCAAGCAAAACTAAAACTAAAAATACTGAGGACAATTATTCGGCGGCATCGGTACGAGTATTTAATTAATAAGCAATTTTAGAAATGTAATTTGTACGGCAACAAGTAATTTATAGATGTATTTATCTACAACAGAGATAACATTGATCCTTTATACTATTAACATTCTTCATTTACAGAGTATTCTCTCGCATAATAGGATCAAGTTAATGCAACATCCTCTCATTCGGGCTTATCGACATTATAAATGGTATTAGCGATAGGCTCAAACCTATTGATACTACCCTTTCTACAATTAAATTCGATATCTTATGTAATTAATTTCTCTTTTATTACTGTACATTTATAACAGTACATTGTACAATAATTTATTAATTTAGGAATTCGCTATTACGATATCACTACTACGGGCGATGTTTTATCAATCTAGTATTTCTGTTGGCTGTTTGTACACCTGTTAGCCTAAATATCAACAACTATTATAAAGCTGTCCGCAATCAAACTGGAAATAACGCTGCTGAACAGATAACAGTAACACAGGTATAATATTCGATAGTTTTAATAATCCTTGATAACATTTATTATTAGCATTTGATAGGATTGATATGATCACTAATGTTATCTTTACGGTTTCGACTCTTACTCTTATATCCACAACTTGGTAACGTATGTATCGGTGCAATTTGGATGAAAACGTTATTCGACGATTATCAGTATTCGGAAGAAGTTTATACAAGAAATATTGTTGCATTTTCAGCCGTGGTGTTTAATGTTTTCATTCAATTAACCAAACTAGTCTTCATGGTTAGTTTGCAAATTTGTACCTGATAACATATCTATTGTGCATAACGGTATTTGATTATACTTGTCCATAAGTTAAAAAACTTTATTATTGACATTAACAGATATCTTAATCATTTGAATTAATGTTATATAATTTTCGTTTAATAATAATGTAAATGGTAATGCTATATCGTCTATTTAAGCCAAGCAAGTTTATGAAGGAAATTACAGCTTATACGAATATACTAGAAATTGGAATCGAATTAATGGCTCTACTATATTGCCTTCCATTTCAACAACAAACTACAATTCTTAAAGTACAAATAGGAGCCATGATTGTTTTTCTCTCCTTTATAAATTTTTTAATGCAGCTAAAAAGGTAAGAAACAAATAGAGTGTTGCTTAAATCTAGACAATCTTGATTGTCGCTACCAGCTAACCCGTAAGTATTGTATATTAAGAAACGGGAAAATAAAGAACTTGTGATCGTAAAGTCTGATACTCAACATAATCATTAAGCATGAAAAGCTGTGATCTCCTATCCTTCATTACCTTACGTTAAGAAAAGCATAGATAGATAAATTAAGATCAATTATCTCATCAGCTGTTACCGTATGCGGTCTATCTTATGTCGAATTTACCGTGCCTAATAAATCCTTGTATCTAACTCAGGAGTACTTTACTTAACTGATTAGCAATATCATCCTGGAATTAATAGATCAGTGTTGAAATTAATATCATAGGGAACGTTATACTTAGTCCACAATGTCTGCAAATTAATAGCTTTAATAAACAATTGCATTCATTCAGTAGAGATAATAAATACCAGTATCTAATTTAGAATTAGTTGAATTAGCTGATTAGCTAAATCCTGCTGGAATTATTAGACCAGCGTTTAAATAGATAGCATAGTAAATGCTAGAGCTAGTCTACCATGTCCGCAAGTTGATAGCTTAAATAGCTGATTTCATTCAATCAGTCGAAACTTTTAATTATTAAATTCTTTAATTCAAGAATATACTATATTTTAAACTATTATGATATGTATTTTAATTATTTTGCAAAGTTAGCTTTTTATAAATACGCGTATTTTCGTAGCAATCAAAAGAGAACTTGACGTATTTGTGCCTATATCAATATACTTTAGAGCCTTCGGCGTCGGATTATATTTGACCATGTTTCTCACCATCATGAAGACAATTATAAGAGCTTCACTAGTTATTATTCTATTTTTGATTGCCTTTGCTATCGCTTGCAATATGGTTTTAAGACAATTGGTAAGTAGTAGAAAGTTTTCATGTATTACAAATTATATTTTCTATTAAAATTAATTCACGCTTACAGCCAGAGTTCAGCGAATTAGGGTACGCCTTTATACGTGTTCTAACGATGATGGTTGGAGATATCAGTTACCGCGAAATATTTCAGCATTTATACGACACAAATCAACTACAGAACTCTGGTTTAGCTTTGATCATTATTGTCCTCTTTGTTGTAATTATTAACATTGCTTTTGCTAATTTATTGGTAAGCTGATGTTTAACCATATTCTATTATTTTTTATTACCAGTATTTTTAATTCTGTTAACCTAACAACTATGTATAATTGTTAAGGTTGGCTTGGCTGTAGGAGACATAAATGAAGTCAGATCAAATGCTGATATTAGTTTAATTCAGATGGATCTCTCCTACATAAGCAGTATCGGAACATGTCATATGCCGAAATGGCTACAAAAATATGCATATCAATCAGCATTAGTGCTACGAAATCATCACAAAATGAAGCTAAGAGAAAAGGTTCACGATACTAACCCAAACTATTTCACATATCTAGTTTTTTTAAGTAAAAGCCATGATAATTTTAATGATACTTAAAGTACGATCTTTTAAAATATTTTCGTAGCATGTATGGAATAAGTTAACTGAAGATGTTAGGCTGCAGGCGCCTACAGAGAATGCTATGGAAAGATACAATGGTATCAATATAATTCGAGAAATGAGACAGCAGGACTTAAAGTAAGCAAAATAATACTATAAGACGTATAGGCATTATAAAGAAGAGCTATATCCTACAGTGTCTATCAAATGCACTAGAATACTTTTATAAAACATTAATATATATCAAACAGTCATAACTGCTTATTGATTAGATATTTTATTACGATTACAGTATCAAGGATCTCGCAGATAAATTTACTGACTTCCGATCAGATGTTTTTGAACGATTATTTGTGATGCAAAATATGCTAAAAAAATTAAGTAATGAAGATACAGTATTAATTTGAACTACGTGTACTTACAAGCTTAATTATTGTCTGCTTGCCGATAAGTGACTGCTTTGCTATTATTTAATACATTCACGTATTCCTTAAATATAAGTTGATTACACGTATATATTCAAGCAGGAAATCCTTATTTATTTATTTAATACAATCACGTCTCATAATATCGCTTATCATTGTAAAAAACTGGTATTCTGCAATTTAAAACTTATCAAGTTATTAATTTGATGCTGTATGGCAGTAAATTTCTCTAGTTATATTTATCATTCCTGCCTGCTATGCTTCGAACCTTATTCTTCGAACCTTAAGTTAATCCTATAAATAGTTGCGCGATTAAACTCAGTAATAATTGCACCTTATCGAGATCGCATGATCAAAATCTTAGCCTAACAGGATGAGTCCAGCTTGTTCACTCGTATACAGTACTAAAACTGAGTTAAAATTTTGCAATTCTGGTAGTGGTGAAACTTACAATATTTCGGTATATTAAATTCTTAGCATAAACTAGCTTCCATTATAGTGTAGCATACCTCTATGTAAACATGACTTGTATTTAATCGATTATTTTAAAATAATCTGTTAATGCTACGTTTTGATTGTTGCATAGAATTAAACTATTCTAATCAGTCTTCTTCGTTCATAAGTAACTATTTTACTGTGCTTTTTAACCGTTGCATTACTGGTAAGTAAGCGATATCTTTATCTTCTATTCAGCTAATTTTGCTCTCGTTACACCACAAAGCTGCACACTTAATTTATTCAATCTTACTGTAGCCATTCGACTATATTTTATCGTTCTCATTTGTAACAAAACCTGTTCTACTAACTTTAAGTAGAGTACAGATCACGTAAGTAATTTTATAATAGCAGATTTTATTACTGATTCTCTACCGATTGAGATACTGCATAATAGTACAACAAGCTCGGATAGACAAGGAATACTTCTTACAATAGTAGATCTTGGAAAAGAAGAACTAAGAACAATAATAACAAGAAAGTACAGCTGCTTAAATACGTTATCTAACATGCTGTGACGGAGTACATACTCCTTAAATTAATCGTAGCGTTTGTTTCAGTAATTAAGATTTTATTAGTTGTTAATAACCTTTATTTTTTAAATACTCGTTAATTGTAATTTTATAGTAAACTAATCATACTTTTTGTAGACTCTGTACAGAATAGTGTACTTACAGAGGTGACAACTAATATTCACAGATAGTAATTTCTGTTACTTTGTGCCGAGCCTTTGATTGTTAATTGGCTCTTAATTAATTAGTTCGTAACTCATTGGTCTTGTTTACGTCGTCTGCCATACTGAACCATATAGACAGCCGGCTATATAAACCTATATATTTTAAGGGTTATTGACCTAAGCTGTGCACCAAGAGTATCCGAGCTAGGGTATATAAAGCCTGGTGCACTCATTAGCTAGTTAGTTGACGATTGACCGTGTAATATACGCGTATAGTTAGAGTAGTTTTGGATGTCAAGACTACCTTGGTTTAATAAACTAATTTAAAAGCCTAAGTCTAGTCTACTCTTAGCCCGTTGGGGGCACATTTGGCTGTTATAGCCTTAGTAATTATACAGATTTAAAGACCCAGATTTCCTTGTCGTGAGCTGAACACGACACATGCTTACAACATATCGATTGCGAAAAACATCTTACAGAACTTAGTATGAGAATATAATTTTATGATTAGTATTATATTCTACGAAGTTGAAATCAACATACTTGAATTATCACATACATTGCTTATATATCCCTATTACTGTCAACGGCTCTAGATTTTCGTATTATTTCTTAGTTATATCTAATTTACTTCTACATAACATGCTGATAAAAACGGCCTATCTAATAAGTTCACTACACATGCCACAAACTTAAAAGGCTTTCCTTAGCGCTGACTAGATGAAGACTATTAATTCGGTATACTGTTCTAGCCAGAATAATTCTTCGCTGTAACAATAATCCTACAATCACTAGAAATATCACAGTCCCATTACATATTGCTGGTAAATATCATAGCATGAAGCCACTAAAGTTTCAATTTCAGTAGAAACTGATATCAATCTTGAACTAGAGACAAAGAAACTCCATGACTTTACTATGATGTGTAAATAAAACACCTTTACAGCTTAATATTAGCTATAGAAACATCAACCAATATTAGTTGTCTTCAATTTAATGTGGCTGTCACAATCATCAAAATAACTTAGATATGGAAGTGTAGTTTACGATAACATTTTGTTTCGATCTTATTAGAAGTATGAGCTACTACTTTAGGAATTTTATTGTTAGTAATAACCTAAGTTATTATGATATTATGATGATATAGTAATATGTTACAAGTACGCATCGAGAACATAGGAGCATGACAGAGCTTACAGTCGAAGTAGATCTACGTATGAAATTGTTTATTACCTCGAATGTCCGTATTTGATAATTCAATCGTAAAAGCATGTTTGTTATTGAAATATGTTAATAGCATAGTAAATATGTTTATAACTACTGCAAGAGTATATAAGAACTGTGATCAATAAAAAATGATCCAAGTTAAGGCTAACTTGTGAGATAGCTTTATATCGTATATTTTTTTGAGCGAGTTAGTACGTCGCAAGGATTCCAGCTACAATACCGTTGGCTAAGAAAGTAGTTCTGCGGATTAAAATAAAGTTTATTATAAGTATTGTGTTGTTTTCTTGTGTCGCAAGAGTAGTTGTGGCAGTAGCTGATGATGATGACGACTTAATGCTCGAAGTGAAATTTTAATAGTTACCATACTGCTGAAAATACTAATCTAATTGATTATCAAGTGTCAGATGATATTATAGAAGCGAGAAGATAAAACGTACTGAATAGAATTATACAAAATCACATTGTAAACCCTACAACGCAACACATCTAGTTGGTTAGTTAAGTAAGCATGAAATAGGGCTCTAATAAGAAAGAAATCCCTTCATTTTATTTTCTTCCAACTTCTAAATCCAAATTTCCCGCTTCTATCGCCAATCTTTCTGAAATCGAGAAAAAATACAAAAAACGATACCGTCTTGCTCGTCTCATTTTATCATTTACAGATAAGGAGACTACAAATATTATATGCTTGATGAATAGTAATTTCAGCAACATCATGTTAGGAATAATTTATATACGATATATCAAACTGTGAATAATGATTTAGTGTCATTATAGTACACTGATGTCGTGAAGCTAAAAAAATTTTTTTCTGAGGACTAAATTTTGAAGTAACACTACTGGCAGTAGCTGATTCTTTAGAATGCAGTTGGACATTACTTTAAGTAATGTATACAAATCTAAATTCATGTCGAGGAAAAATAGAACTATTACGGAAACTACACATTGTAAATCTACTTTCCGATTTGCCCTCCCTGACATTTACCTATGCTATGACTCTAAATAGAATATCATCTGGAGGAACAATTAAACACTGCCAGTCTCTCGTAGGCATAACTGAGCCCAAGTTTTATGGAAAAGCGAGTCAATTTATAGAAAATCTATATAAAAATTAATTATAATTAGCAGCTCATAGATAGCCTTGTACAAGTATACTGTACAGTTTATCTATTAAAATTATGTAAAGAGATATATATAGACAAATTAACATAAACATATTTCTAGATAAGTTATCTTATGGGATCTATGTGACGACGGCCTTGCAAAAGTTACTCCACAATAATGATATATTCCTAGGTGACCATATTTCAACTTTATTGTTTTAGCTAAGTAAAGCTGCAGCCGACCATGTCCCAAAAGCTGATGGTAGACTTAATTAGCATTGTTGAAATTTCATAGCTTCTGTTATAGTTCGTTACTTCCAGATATTTCATAAGTTGTCTTTTAAATGAAAGCTGCATTTCTTAATTCTATCGATGGCAACATAAAGTATAGTAGCCTTGGAAGATTCAATTAGCGATATATATAAATTAATTAATAATTTACTAGCACAATAGCTATAACGCGCTACTTATCGTTGTTACATTATAATCCATTTATGAAATCAATCTGGAGGTTCTTTGTTTCTATAGATGATGCTATTAAGTAATATTGGAAAGCTTAATTTTCGACATTTTCATTACTACCTTAGCTATAGATTAATAAATAATTGGTAACTAGAATGAAACCTGATCTAATCAGACACTATTCGATCTATGCCAGTTAAAAAACTAGGAAGCTGAAAAAATATTCCCACTTTCGAAATTCAAGTTTGCCTAAAATTAAGTTTCAATCAATTATTATTAACTTTATAACACTCTTAGAAACCAAAATTGGTGCAATAGCTCACATTATAGATAAAGAAAAGATTGATTATGAAAAAAAGATCGAGGATACATGCTCTTTATCGTAAGAATGATGACCACCCGAATGTCCATGGCGTCCGATTTTGGGATAAGTGGAAATTTCCTAGTTGGGGATCAAAGGAAAATATAAATCGCTCTTCAACTATCGAAAATGGTATCGACGGTATGTTTATTAACGCAAAAGAACAGCTGAAGAGGCCGAAATCAGTAACTGACTATACAGTTAATAATTCATTAGTTAGTCTTGGTTTTGCTGTAGCGAATACTAAGACATGGGATCTTTATCAGGTGAGAAATACTTCTAGGTAATATATTTATCGATTTTAATTTGTCAAATGAAGGACTGATGATGGAAAATTAGGATAGTAACATACCTGCTGTTAAGTGCAATCAGCAATTGCGTAGAGCGAATACCTACAGTATTATTTAAACATACCGTATCTAAGGTTGCTAGCCATTAGATGTGAAAATTATCTAACGTCATAAATTTTTTTTTGTAATCGCACTGTAGTTTGTTAAAAATGTAATCAGCCAGAAACAATGATTGCTAAGTAAAAAAGAATGAAAGTATCGCTAAATTCAAAACTGTCTTGTTCAATATCTTATTTTTGAAATATCTTTGACTGTATGAATAGTAATGCAGAGCTATAGATATTATCTCAATTAAATGGGTGCAATATCTAATAATTTTGATATAATAAGGCCTAAACATTCCTACTTCTACCCTCCCCCCATTTCCATTTATTAATATATGGGTAATGCCTAATAAGTAGCTCGGAAATAATCGAAATAATTTTAATTCCAAATATTTTACCGTATTCATGATTTTGTATAAGCTAAATTTTGTCTGATCGTGATTCTAATCCTGCAATCACACAACCGACTTTTCAATATTAAAATTTTTCAATGAAATATTAAAACTGACACCAATACATTGATACCTACAGTTCACTTGTGTTGCAAGTTTATAGCAATGTTTAATAAATGTCATAAAAGTCCTTTAGTAAACGAATAGATTGACAGCTATAGATTAGAGTTAAACTTTAATCTTCTTGCTATAGTTAACTCTACGTATACGACATCTTTGCGGATACAATAAGTACTTCTTGAATCATTTATTTGATCAAGAATATCGCATGTGTTACTACCTACATTAATTCTCGGGACGATTAATATTTGTTGGGCACATGGAAATAGTAAGATACATCGCTAATAATCGAAGAAATGCAAATTCTTTCTACATAATATAAGAAACGGCAATCATTGGTACGCAAATGATATTGGCAGCTTTAACACATTCGTTATAACTAGGGAAATTTAACTGGGGTAAGCTATCAGTATTTAACAAGGAAAAGTCCTATATTAAAGGATATGAATTTATTATAAATATTAATTTGCTATTAAGATGAATGTTTACGTAGTATAGAATGCTGTATAAGATTCTTAGTGCAGCACTATAACCCCGGACTTATCCCAAATATCGCCGGTAGATTTCTGCTACTTGATCAATCTTTTAATACTCCTTGATAATTTTAAAATGAAGACATTCGATCTAAACTCAGTACGATAATTGATAGCGACGAACAGAATTGATCAATCTTTTAATTTTCCTTGACATTATTAAAATGAAGATATTCGATCTCAAGCATGGTAGGATAATTAATAATACGCCTCGATTATTACGTGAAATTGATTCGAACTTATTTGCCTTCTATATCACATTGCTACTCGATTAAAATCTGATTACTGCAAACGGTGTAACTCAGTTCCTAGTAAATCTAGATAGCAACTTAGTAAATGTCTTCCCATAAGTTTTTGTCAACACTGTAGTAAAGATAAAGTGTCCTTGAGAAACTTGACTAAAACTTCAATTCGTGATTATCGTTACCTTAGAACTTAATTTCGACTTATTAACAGCAATCCAAGCTAAAACATAAGAGAATTTTCACCATTTTAATATATAGACTTCAATGTTAAATTTATTATGACACTGTATTAATCTAATCATTTCTACAAAAAATAAATCGATTAAAAAGGACGTCAATAAAAGGAATATGCGGCCTCTGATTATAACTAATAGCCCTATCTCATTTGTTAATTTATTTATTTTGATCTCCAATTTAATATTGCAATAGTTATTCGAAGGGAGTTCATATGTAGTATGATTCGAATTATTTTGAAATAATTGATCGCTATTTGCATTAGTCTAAATATTGGTAATGACCGAGTTTTAGCTACCTAATGAACTGCTTAACAATGACTGTATAAGTATCTTTCCGTAGCACTCTCCTTTTAGCCGTGATGATATTACGAAAAAATTTGCTTTTACTTTACATATTTCGATACTAATTCGGAAGGGTACATGGTTTTTTCTTTCCACTCTCCATTTAGTCTTGATAATTATTACAAAAATCCGCTTTTATTTTAAATATAAAGATTAATGAAATTCAATTAAGCATATTGATTATAGGATCATAATTAACATTAATAATTCATTCAATTAAAGATTCCGTTATCGTATTAACTTACATAACAACTTTTTTTCATCTATAATTTAAGTTCAAGCACTTCGTTAAGATTTACGATATTTCTGTAGTAAAGCTGCCCATATTTGATTATAAAGATAACCATATTTGATTGTGTTGATAGCTGTACCTGATGTAGTTAGATCTTCAAGAATAGACACGTATTACTGTGATGTTAATATTAGATGTTTGCTAACTATTATATTAGAAATTGTTAATTAATTACTAATATTAGCCAGTTAAACAATTACGGTATAAGATTTTATGAAACTTGATAAACTGTATTCGTGATGATTTACATGAAGAAAAAGTACGGTATTTTATTTGGTGACTCAATTCTGATTGTAGTTAATTATGTAGCGGCGAAAGGATTTTCGAAATTTGTTTAAGAGCTGCAGAGATAAGCTTGGATAAGACTTCACTTCACTTCATTTTGAGCTCGGAGTAGTTAGACTAAATTTAAGCTAGTAATTAATTATTTCTCTATTATTCTTAAACTTTGCAGTAAAAGCCTTTCTAAAATTCTCTCTTGATAAAAATAATTATTTTGAGAGACATTTTACTGTATACTATTCCTTAAGTGAGTTACAATTCATAAAGTTTTAGATATAGTTATTTATTCTTGATCATGTTGTAATTTTGAACGTATTGAATTATCGTGATCATATCTAGGTGCGAAACTATAACCATTGTATGGTAGCCCCTTACCTTTACATTAGAGTTTTGAGTATAAGAGCAGCACTAAGGAACTGTTACTCAGTTTTAGGATAGTTCGCCTCGAATAAGATACACTGCTAGCTTTTCATTCTGCAAGTCTAAATTATTAATAAAGAACATTCCTAAACTAACTACATTTGAGTATCAGTAATTATCAACAAGCAAGGAATCGTGACTAGAGCGCCTCTAGCTAAACGGCTACAAAGCGAATCCCTGCAGGTTGCAACACATCACTTGGCAAGATCTACGCATCAAGATAGACTTTAGATATTCCGACTAGCTACGACTTGATGAGTAGAAATAGCTTACAGTTTTATCTATCATTCATATGATAAAAATTCTATAAAACTAAAGGGCTAAACATAAAGGCATTGGTCTTAAAGCAGTTATAAAAATCTGATTTATCTTTTTAATAAAAGCACAAATCTTTGGTATATGCTACACTCTAGAGTTCAATCCAATTGGGAACAATCAAGTATGTCTTAAAATCCTCGGTATTAACGAGTGCTTTGTCAGTCATAAAATAACTTTACTTTAGGATAGAGTTTGTAAAATTCTCAATAAAGGATTAAAAAGGGTTCAAACCATATTAGACAAGCTACTGTGCAATCAACAGCATATATATGTCGTTTACCGTATAGATAACCGGTCATTTTGCAAAATGGTCATTGTGATATTAAATTATTGCTGTGATGAATTATAAAAGTTATGCATTTGCTATACTAATTTATATTATATCATCGAAATCAACAGGCTATCAAAAAAGGCTCACTGGAAGAAATACGGAATCTAGTTACTCTTAACTATTATCATGATAAAATCAACTCACTCGATAAAGAGAATTTATTTACATTTATGCATTATGCTGCAAGATATAATCGATCCGATGTTATTGGTTGCTTGATCGATTTTGGTGCAGGTAATTTGCCATAATGGAAGGCATATATTATTGTAATAGGAAAAAATTTATTTTAAATAGCTAACTTATTAATATTTTTATATCTTTATTTAATCATGTGTGGTTAACTTTATATCATTTCGCAAAAATTATTGATTATTTAGATGTTAACAGTATGGGCGGCAAAGATAGTATTGCGCCTCTCCATGTTGCTGCCCAGCATAATTGTACGGAGGCAGCTCAAAGTCTAATTCGGTTTGGTGCAACAGTTCATGTTAATTCTAAAACGAAAAATAGTCCTTTGCATTATTGCTGTAAATACGGAAGTGATGGAGTTGCGGAGGTATTACCATATCATAATCTTAAATACGGTACTTTATTTAATTGCAGTTACTAGATCACAAATCTACACAAGGTATTATTTCGCATATTTAGACTACAGTTAAATCGCTATTGAGGCAATATATAACTCTTCTTATCCTATTGTAAATACATTGAATATAGTTTATTTGAAATTTGTATCTTAACCAGATAATTTTAAAAGAAACTGAAAGACTGAATATTACTGGAAAGATTATTAATCATCCTGATAACGAATCTTACTATCCTATCCACTTTGCAGCTTTATATAATAATAAGGCGATGATTGATATTTTAGTAAGCCAGATATTGATTTAGCAAAAGATTTGTATTTAAATACAGGCAGTGCTATCTTAAAATTGGTAACTATTTCTAAATTTCTCGATACTTTTTACATCCTATTCATTATTTAGCTAAAGTTTGGGGCTAGTATAGTAAAAAAGAACGTTAACGGTCGATTACCCTCTCATTTTGCTGCTGAACATAAAGATACAGCTGTTCTGGAGGATCTCCTGCAATGCGGTACATGGAATTTATTCATACGTGTTATGAGAAATATTCTACTAAATTTCCGCTATGAATGATATACGATTCAAATAACTTTTCAAACTATTTATTTGTAGCCAAAGTTAAAGGACTTAACGATTATATAATAATATCTAATAACGAGGGAGGTACGGCTCTTCATATAGCAGCCGATGTCGGTTCCATTATAGTAAGTATATAGTATACTCTTGTTTATTGATTTTTAATGCAATTTGAATATACTACTGCAATATAAATTTAATCTAACTAAAAGTGCTGTGACTCAGTTTGATCTTTACGAAATTACGGAAGCGTGCGGAATTTCTGCTGAGCCAACAACAACAAATAAATTTCCTTTCTTTTCTATCGGTGGTTGAAATCGACCTTTATTAACTACAACTAACCAACTTACTAACTCACACTCGAACCCACTCCCCAAGATAGTAAAAGCGCCTCATTTATATACTCTAACATTGGCATGAATATGCATAACTTCTCTAACATTGCGATAACATTCTTGAGATATCATTTTTCAGTATAACACAACTGACTAATAAACATACTTGTACCGTACTGTCTGTCCGTACAACATTAATTTATCATTTACCGGTACAGCAATACAAGATAACGGTAACAACTATGCATAGTTAAGGATATTAATCCTTAAGAACAATATTATCTAGCGATGCTAGTCTAGCAGTCGCGACAAAAAGTACTGCATTATTATTAATCGACATACTGTACATTTAATCGATTAGGCAGCAGAAATATGCTTGAAGTACGGTGCGGAAATCGAAGCTCAAACCGTAAATTAAATTATAATTTTACGTAATTATTCCTTTACACTAGTCAAAAATTTTAATATTATTTTATACTACATACATCTTCATAAGATAGTATCGTATGGCTAATTATCGCATACAATTGATTGATAAGGCCAAATTTTGATTGTAGTGATAAAATTTATTTCATATTTACTTATTTTGTACAAGTATGAACTATTAACACCTCTGCACATTGCGGCCAAAAATGGTAACTACGAATTTGCCGAGTTTCTTATCAGCAGAGGTGCTAAAGTTAATTCAAAAGACGATGCTGGAAGAACTTGCTTACACTATGCAGCTTTGAGTAATAGTATTTCTATAACGGAACTTATAATTCGAAAGGTACTTTCGTAAATGGTATTTCTTCAGGTAGTGCTATATTATTGTACGATCGTTATTAATTCTCATCCATTTTATCTCAATACCCAGGGAGCAGATATCGAAGATCGTGACACTGGAGGCCATACACCGTTACATTTAGCTGTTAAAAAAGGATGTACACAAGTTATTAAGAAACTATTTGAATTAGGCGCCGATATTACGGCTACAGACTCTGATGGTCGGCACTGCGTTCATTACATAGCTGAGCAAACTGATATTAGCACCATACAGGCCGTCTTAGAAGTAAGCTTACTATGCCGATCTTGAATTTATTAAACTATAAAATTAATTACGGATATCATTTCCGTTTGTAAAATTCGAAACTATCATGGCCCTAAATAGAATGGAGGAAAAGAATTAGTAGAATGTCCTGATAACGAAGGCCTCGTACCATTACGTATGGTAGCTACAGAAGGGAACCTTCCAGTGAGCTTTATAATAATCGATCTCGAAATTAATTTCTTTAATTAAATAACAAATCGGTTTCTTAATAGTGGTAATTCTATAAAATCTCGATTAGCATCTTTTAAATATGAAGCCTTTAGCTACGTATGAGATAACTGCTAAAGTACCCTTAGAAGTCATCGTCGTGGCTACAAGCCATGCATGCAAAGTGTCCTATGTGTCTATCTGTTTCTTCTAATGGCATAAATCCATCTTCTTCTCAACTCGCAGGCACTGTATTTTCTCGTTCAAAATGGTGCCTCGATGGGCACTTTAGATAAAGAAGGCAACACACTTTTGCATATTGCGGCCAAAGGCAATCATCGCGATACTATTAAACAAATCTTAAAGCACACCAATGCAAAAGATATCAACACTAGAAATACATCAGGTCAAAAGCCCATCCATATTGCAGCTATTTACGGCCATAATCGAGTTATACAGAATATGATTAAGAATGGCGCTGACATTAATAGCAAGTAAGAATATTGAAAATTGAAATTAGAGCAATTAAACGATCATTTTAGCTTATAACATTTGACTAATAATAGTTGTGGCAGTAGATTCTAGATAACGAATATTTTTCATAAATTGTTAGAGATATCCATTCTTATTACCCACTACACTATGTTGCAAAGGATGGATATACGGCAGCAGCCCAGCTGTTAGTGGATGAAAATGCTAAAATCGATGTCTTAGATCGCTCCGATGTAGATAGTCTTGGCTCATCTTTCTACATGATAAAACAGTTTTATTCGATATTTATTTTAACAAACTTTTGATATTCTAGTTATGCATAGAATTAGATCGTTCATTCATTTAGTCTTCTTCTAAGTTATAAGAGATATCTTACTTTTTTATTACGAAAATATGTTATACGCATATGAGTACGGTAATGAAAGTAAAGATCCTTTACGTTACTCGAATTGATAAACTTTCGTACATAATAATCTAAATGTCGATTATGTACCTGTACCGTAACATATACAACTTCATTTACGAGTATTAAATTAATCTAATATTGCAATAGTCTCTACTATGTCTATTCTAGTCCTTCTAAGCTTTTACATTCTTAATTAAAATAACTAAAGCTCCTAACACAATTAACTTTTAATCTGGAAGAATACGCCTATACATTTAGCATGTGCTAACGGACATCAAGAAGTAACCAAAATATTGTTAGCAAGTGGAGCTGACCCAACAACGATCAATAATCAGGGCCTAAATTGCTTAGACTTAGCGATAGAAAACGATCAAACGGAAATTGGACTACAAATTATCCGTAGTAAATAGTAAGATTCTAATTTTGAAATATTATTCTTCAACGAGTAATCTTCC
Organism: Trichoplax adhaerens; assembly: GCF_000150275.1. Classification (NCBI taxonomy): domain Eukaryota; kingdom Metazoa; phylum Placozoa; class Uniplacotomia; order Trichoplacea; family Trichoplacidae; genus Trichoplax; species Trichoplax adhaerens. The sequence goes on from NW_002060947.1 coordinate 6,825,353, forward strand.
TGTTTTGACCTTGCTGTTTTTTTTAATTTACGGTATGCAGCATAGTCAGAATATAGTTATCCCAATATTTATCTCAAGATATTCTTAATTCTACTTGTAGTTGGGAAAAGGCTCTAGAAAATAAAGAATTTGATGGACACACGCCAATGAGGAGACTTATTGAAAAACTTCCTATTGTCGCTTATGTAAGTATATATTTTACATACATGTGAGGTACATAATAACAAGACAATTTATCGTGTAATATATCGATACCTTTATAAAATACAACACCGGTAACAGTGCATTGGATATTTATTAAAGTACACTAACAGCTTGTGATATATACCAATCACGAAATTCCAAATTTTAGAAAAATAAGGGCTTTATTGAATCTTATACAAAGATTAACTACACACAGCTCTACTCTAGCCGAATACTACTACTAAAGACTTCTAGAACGAACTAACAGAATAATCTAAAGTTGCATGCTTTTATACTTTTCGTAGCATTCGCAGCTACAATCCGCATGGCAACCTTTTACCTTATTTTACACATAGTTAAATTATTCTTAGTAACACTATTCTACTGCGGACCACCATTAGTCCGATATGGATACGACTACAGTATTTACGTAGACATTATTGACACTAGCCAAAGTACAATGAATTAACCATATCCTAATATATGATTTACAGTTCTATTTTTACCTATAGCCTTATTAGTAACCAAAAACCTTACTGTATATAGTCATCTACTCTCTAACATAGAGTCTATACCACTACAGTCTAATAGTTATGGCTACCAAATATCTACCGTACATTATACTAAACATGGCTAACAGCCTACAATCACAACACTAGTTACATTACACAGCTCTATTGTATCATAGATTCTTCTATCAACTTGTACTTTAAAAAGAAAATCATAGTCTGCGTAACGTCTAGATATGTACTAATTATATATCATAATTTAAAATCTGAAGATATTTTGCGATAATATATATTAGTTGCTAAATATGATAAGCTTTCCTAATCATTATACTGTCTAAACTAACGCAGGCCGTAATGGACCGATGTATAACGTATACAAGTGATATTGGAGATTCCAAAGAAAAGCAGGTTAGTTAATTGCGTTGTTCAAAGCTGCTATCTTAAATATTACATAATTAAAATTCTAGATGAATAAATTTGGGAATCCAAATATTTTTAATTCGAAATGTTTCAGATTGTTTTTAACTTTAGCTATCTGGAAGCCCCACCAAGCAAAACTAAAACTAAAAATACTGAGGACAATTATTCGGCGGCATCGGTACGAGTATTTAATTAATAAGCAATTTTAGAAATGTAATTTGTACGGCAACAAGTAATTTGTAGATGTATTTATCTACAACAGAGATAACATTGATCCTTTATACTATTAACATTCTTCATTTACAGAGTATTCTCTCGCATAATAGGATCAAGTTAATGCAACATCCTCTCATTCGGGCTTATCGACATTATAAATGGTATTAGCGATAGGCTCAAACCTATTGATACTACCCTTTCTACAATTAAATTCGATATCTTATGTAATTAATTTCTCTTTTATTACTGTACATTTATAACAGTACATTGTACAATAATTTATTAATTTAGGAATTCGCTATTACGATATCACTACTACGGGCGATGTTTTATCAATCTAGTATTTCTGTTGGCTGTTTGTACACCTGTTAGCCTAAATATTGACGACTATTATAAAGCTGTCCGTAATCAAACTGGAAATAACGCTGTTGAACAGATAACAGTAACACAGGTATAATATTCGATAGTTTTAATAATCTTTGATAACATTTATTATTAGCATTTAATAGATAGGATTGATATGGTCACTAATGTTATCTTTACGGTTTCGACTCTTACTCTTATATCCACAACTTGGCAATGTATGTATCGGTGCAATTTGGATGAATACGTTATTCGACGATTATCAGTATTCGGAAGAAGTTTATACAAGAAATATTGTTGTATTTTCAGCCGTGGTGTTTAATGTTTTCATTCACGTAACCAGACTAGTCTTCGTGGTTAGTTTACAAATTTGTACCTGATAACATACCTATTGTGCATAACGGTATTTGATTATACTTGTCCATAAGTTAAAAAAAACTTTACTATTGACATTAACAGATATCTTAATCATTTGATTTAATATTAAGATTAACATAACTTTCGTTTAAAAATAATGTAAATGACAATTCTATATCGTCTATTTAAGCCAAGCAAGTTTATGAATGAAATTGCAGCTTCTATAGTAGAAATTGGGATCGAATTAATGGCTCTATTATATTGCCTTCCATTTCAACAACCAACAACAATTCTAAAAGTACAAATAGGAGCCATGATTGTTTTTCTCTCCTTTATAAACTTTCTAAGGCAGCTAAAAAGGTAAGCCTCAAATAGGATTTTACTTAAAATTAGGCAATTTCGTTCGTCGCTATCGGTTAATTTATAAATATCGTCTATTAAGAAACGAGAAAATGAATAGCTTGTAATCGTAAAGTTTGATACTCAACTCAATCATTAAGCATGAAAAGTTATGATCTCCTATCCTTCATTACCTTACATTAAGAAAAGCTGAGATAGATAAATTAAGATCAATTATCTCACCAACTGTGTAATAGTTGAGTAATAGTCTCCTAGTATTATTGGTAATCCATGTGTCTAATTTTGGAGTACTCTATTTAATCAGCGTCTAAATAAATAAGATAGTGCAAGTTATAGTTAGCCCATGATGCCTATAAATTGATAGCTTTAATAATCAACTGCATCTATTCCGCTGAAATTTATAATTATTAAATTTCTTTAATTCAAGAATGTAATATATTTTAAGCTAATCTGATAAACATTTTAATTATTACAGTATCTATAGTCAATCTTAGGACTTTATGATTGTTGCATCACTAATATAGAGCCTTCGGTGTCGGATTATATTTGACCATGTTTCTCACCATCATGAAGACAATTATAAGAGCTTCACTAGTTATTATTCTATTTTTGATTGCCTTTGCTATCGCTTGCCATATGGTTTTAAGACAATTGGTAAGTAGTAGAAAGTTTTCATGTATTACAAATTATATCTTCTATTAATATTAATTCACGCTTACAGCCAGAGTTCAGCGAATTAGGGTACGCCTTTATACGTGTTCTAACGATGATGGTTGGAGATATCAGTTACCGCGAAATATTTCAGCATTTATACGACACAAATCAACTACAGAACTCTGGTTTAGCTTTGATCATTATTGTCCTCTTTGTTGTAATTATTAACATTGCTTTTGCTAATTTATTGGTAAGCTGATGTTTAACCATATTATATTACATTTCATCATCAGTCTTTTTAAAATCTGTTGCTGTATTAACTGTACATTACTGTATTAAGGTTGGCTTGGCTGTAGGAGATATAAATAAAGTCAGATCAAATGCCGATATTAGTTTAATTCAAATGGATCTTTCTTATATAAGCAGTCTCAGAACATATTTTATGCCAAAATTTTTGCAAAAGTATGCATATCAATCAGCATTAGTGCTACGAAATCATCACAAAATGAAGCTAAGAGAAAAGGTTCACGATATTAACCCTAGCTATTTCACATATCTAGTTTTCTAAAGTGAAAATGGTCAAGATTTAAATGATAGTTACTGTACGATCTATTAAACTATTTTCTAGTTTATATGGAAAAAGTTAACTGAAGGTGTTAGACTACAAGCTCCTATAGAGAATACGCTGGAAAGATGCAAGGATATCAACATATTTCAAGAATTGAGACAACAAAACTTAAAGTAAGTAAAGAAATTGCTTCTGTTACGCCTATA